>NW_028196863.1:47500-70846 GCF_037176805.1 Vigna unguiculata
TGGTTTATTTACCTCCTCTTTCTTTGTTTTTAATCCTAATCCACAGGAGGTAAAATTCAGACTTTAGACTGCTGTTCAATTATTTCAGTGTCATTCTCGATCTAACAAGAATGGAATCACGCTCTGTAGGATTTGAACCTACGACATCGGGTTTTGGAGACCCGCGTTCTACCGAACTGAACTAAGAGCGCTTTCTTTTCATAAATAATTTTATGTGACCCCAATACATCTTGCATAATCGAATAGATATAATAGCCCTTGGCATAGAAGCTGTGAAAGAATAGGCTGCTGGAGGAAGAACCGCCCCAAAGCGGAACGGGCAAGTCAGCCAGAGCAACTTTGAGGGAAGCCAGCTCCTCATCTGACTTTGTTTGAAGGTCGGTGTCGAGGAATGGCATGGTCTCCGGGAGAAAGAAAGCCAAAGGAGCGAAAAGCACACCATCCTAGGTAAGCAGCATCTTTGAAGCGGCATCTCACTCAATATACGCAATTATAAGATAAGATCTGTCTTTTCCGGCCGATTCCATGCCACTCTACTTTGGACCCTCTTGCAGGAGCTCGGACTGAGTCTAGTTTAGGTCCATCCGAGGGTTTGGACGTCACTTCTTCACTTTTCTGCTTTTTGGATGGGTGCTCTCCCCCGAGTGAAGGCATAAGCCGTAGACAGTCACTAGTTTGATCGCTATGCCATTCTCGGCAACGATGTGGTGATAGCTGATCGACGAGTTGCTTCGGTCTACCTTGTTGAATCATCTACATTGATTGAGGACTCGATGTCAGAATGCATTCTTCGATACCCTGTTGTAGAAGTTTTCATCTAGTTCCTGTAGCTAGTCGTAGATGCATATTATAGCTGCTATCGGATCAGAGGTTCGGGGGATTTTTCACTTGATTATTTAAAAATAGATATTCATTTCATTCCTGTTGGATCTCTTGCTTTCAAGTTCTTTTAGTTTCTATGTAACTCAATCAGGACGTAGATGTAGATACGGATAGGGGTCAACCGGGTAACCAATCCCGGTGGCTGGATGACTCCTTCACCCTTAGATCGCAAGACTAAGGCAAACGAGGCGGAACCTCGGTGGCGTGATAGGCTGGTTCTCACCAGGGTCAGTCCTATCACAAAATTGGAGTTTCTAACCTCACTCTGCTTGGTAAGGCAGAGCCCTATGTTAGTCACATAGGCACCCCCCGGTTTCTTAGTGAAACTCATCAAGGTGAGGGTGGGCTAGCTTATAGCTATTCTATCACTCAGGGATCCAGAATGGAGCAACTGGGGGTGACGCGGAAGCCACCCGGGTGGGGCTGGTAAGATATGATATCAAGCGGTCTAGAATAGAATCGAAAGCTCAAAAGGGAAGTGAAGGATCAGTTCCTCCCATGCAATGTGGCATGGCTCGCTCGTGACTCATTGAGGAAGGGGCACGGTTCGAGATTATGTGAAGGACCCTAATGCTTAACATAAATAAGAGGACAAAGTCTTCCATTGAATGGCTGGTTTACAAACCTGGGCTCAGACGTAAGTCAGGAGAGGATTGAGCCTCTTGGTGGACTACAAGTTGAAGAGTTCATAATGTTGGGAAAAAACGGATCTGCCATTCCTACTCCCCAGTTATGTCATCCCTTACCTATGATTCCATCCTAGTTTTCGCCGCCCATGGTTCCGAGAGACCCAATTTATACAGAATGAGCACCTCACCCCTTTCTTTCCTTGTAGTTGGAGTTGGGCAAGATTTCACTTGTAAATGGATTGGCTTTAGATGCGGCTCATAACCACTGCTTGTGAACAGCTTGACTCCTGCTTTCCCGGCTACAGTACAGATTGTGCCAAAGACAGCTCGCTCCTGCTCAAAAATCACACAATAAGCCAAGGCAAGGCGGCCAGTTCTAATCTAGCTATTTCAAAACAAATTCTCATCTCAGGAAGACAGATCGAACTATTACAGATAGAACAGATAGATTGGTGTAGGCTCTAAGCCAAGCCGCCTATCTCGTGTGCTATAAAATACACAACGTACTTTCCCGAGCCTTTCTCAAGCTATTATGTCTAGTCCCAGGTACAAAGAGGTGTATATATAGCGTTCTCCTTCCTGCCTCGACCCTTTCGGCTAAGAGGAAATCCGGAGCGACAAAAGCGATTCCGGTCTCCCCACCATTCATTTGAAAGGTATAAGGCACGCCATTCGGTCCTTTCTAAAGTAGTAGTAGTGGTGGCTATCTCCGAAGTCTGGGATCTATTCCAACTTTACTTCATGTAAATAGTTGATAAGATTCGTGAACCCTGTTGAGTCCACGGGAAGATCTTCTTGTTCGGATTGCTAGCTTAGCTGCCCTTTTGGATACTACAATTTTCTTTTCATTTTACAGTTTACATCCAGGCCAAGTCCTTTTCTGCCTGTGGGAAACCAAGCAATGGATTCTCCCTGTGTCAATGTTATGGGTCCAATTCTAACTCTTTCATTGCTCTCTCCAGAAGCTTCACTTGCGACCTTATGCTTTCTATCCTAAATAGAGAAAGAGGGAAATAGGTCGTCAAATCAAAAGACGAGGCTGAGCGTTAGCGATGGGCTGGGTAACGAAGGGTGAGTGTCACGATGGTGCGAAGCAGAGAAGGAAAGTCAAGGGCTTTGTGGGCTAAGGGATCTCGATATGCCCCTTTAGATAAGAGTCAGTAGGCCTAGAAGGCTCCTATGCCAAAAGAAAATGCTCTACATGACTAAAGTCAAGGCGAACGGCATTAGTACAGCTGTTAAGAAGACTCTCCGATGTTGACTTTGTAAATTCATAGGCCTTTGTAACCGGTAGGTTACTTTTTACATAGAATTTCTAATGGAACTACCGTCTATTGTATAGGGCTACTATATTCATTTGTACTCGTCTACTAATGCCGGTCGGATTAGCTACATCGGATTGACTACTACCCTAGGATGATAGGACCAGTTGGAACGGCTTCTTCTCTTTCTACCTACACATCTCAGAGCTCATACACCTGCGCATCTCACTAGCGTCCTCTCTGTCCCGTAAGCATTTAGGGTCTTACTCTCTCTTCTCGGTCAGTATATTCCCCTAATCTCTCTATCATTGGCATTGGCATTGGAATAGCCAACAATAATAGGTAATGAACTCCTTGGGATCGAAAGAGAACTTTTGCTTTGGTCTCGAGGAATTGTTGAGCGAGGCTGACTTTAGAGGTGTAAGCACCGCGAGTCTCAATCCAGTCAAATTCCTGTTGGCTCATAACTGAGCGAAAGGCATAATAGATTCTTGCTCTTCTTAGCCTTGCAAATGAGGCGGTTGATAGACCCTTCCTGTCCTAGTGGTATGGTTAACATAAACTTCTGACTCTGAGGCTAGCTCTAGGACAAGCGGAGGTTCTTCTTTCTCCTCTGGGGTTAAGTCCAATACTAATGTGTATCTTTCTGCTTTATTCACTTCCTGAACAGTTTCTGTGCCCATTCTGGATTGAATACCTGTATATCTTGGTAAGATTAGGGTCAACGGTTTGTGCCTGTCTATTCCATCCATCCCTTCGTGGAGTTAGGGCGTGTGATGTGTCCTTTCCGATGCCCTCGGCCGCATTTCGGAATCAAAGAGTCATGGTGCTTTAGTTGTGGGTTAGCAGGGATAAGTTGGACTGCGCTAGTAGTTAGGGTGGTAAGATGAGCACCGCGATCGAAGGGCTCACTCTATGGAAGTCCTCTCCCACTTGAAAGCTAAATAAGGACACAAAGAATTGTATTCCATTCTTAGCAGAGGTTCCTTCCATCTAATCCCTCGAAGTACTTCGCTCACCTTCGAAGAGTGAAATGATCATTCAAAGCAGACTAACTAAAGGCATAGGGCAAAGGAGCTTAGAAGGGTGAGGGTGGCGGAGGGAATAAGGTATGAAATCACTTAGATAGAAGCATGTTGGATGACGGCCCCTATCGCTAATAAGAGACTGAATGGCAACAATTATGGATTCATAAATTTGGAGAAATAAGGTAATAGAAGGCTAGCTATATGCTTAACACAGCTAGTTCGAGAGCCATCGAAGTATCTAACTGCGCATTATAGCTAATCTGTCTGAGCCATCTCTTTTGAAGGTATGACACCTGCTAGGTTGACCGCGCCTCGAGGGAGACTATGGTAAGGTCGGATAGATCGAGTCTTTTGATACTCTTATTCTTAGGATTGGGCCCCTCAGTAATGAAAGCTATTGAAGAATGCCTCCCACCCGAAAGAGAAGAAGACATCGAGAAAACAGGGTGGCTCTCAAACTGAAACACATGTGGTAGGGTCTCTCTTTGTGAGCATACCAACCCGAGTTGGATCAATGAGGATGGTGTGATCTGACCTCTCAATCGTGGGTTTCCCCGTTCGAGGACTCCCTCGCCTTTGTCTTTCCTTTCGGCAGAGAAGAAGACGGAAAAACATAAGGGGATCTTTTTTTTTAAACTCCAAGGAGGATGGGCATGACAGAGTTTGGCAAGAATCATCCCTTCCTTTTTCAAAGACGACGAGCCGCCCACCTTCATTACCTAAGATGAAGAATTCTCACCCATGCTACGAGTCTGCGGTCAAGCGCAATCTGAGATCCCTCGTCGATAGACATGAACCAGGCGAGTCCGAATCCCTTTCTGTTTTGTTTTGTCAGCTGATCTTACGAGCTTTCATAGAAAGCCTATATCTTATAGCGCGTACAAGAAGAAGTGGTGGACAATCTTCTCTGCGCTCTTTGACCTACCATAGATCCTTAGTGGTGGACCGATCGACCTCAAGCCCTATCGTCAAAGACAGACTCTTTTAGTGCAATGAGATAGGTACTTTCAAAAAGTCAGTGGTAGGTTGTTCTCGTCAAGCAGTAAGGCGACAATCCAATCCTGAGCTTCGTCAATAGGCGTCCAATCCTGGGAAAAAAGTAGGGTAGAATCGCCGAGTCGTCTAGCCTAGTAAAAAGCAAGAGCCCCTGCCTCAACTCCACAATCACAATCATTTGTAAAGTAAAAAAGGGTGGTTTGCTCGTGCAATCTACGATAAATTCGTTCATTCACATGTTTTATTTTATCTGTTTGACTCAGAAGGAGGAGAAGACGAAGCCGAAGATACAGAAAGAATCGTCTCCAGCGCACCGATGGGAGACGGGGCCCCCGCAAGGAAAAGTGCTGCTCTCATAACCGACTGTTTTTAATCTTTTTATGGATGTGATATATCTGATGTTCAATTCTGTCATAGGGGCTGCTGCACACTGATATAAATCAAATTGAATTACGTCATCCGAGTGAAAATCAGACGATTCCACAGTTTGACCTGTCTATTAATGTCACGTCCCGCCTGTGCAGACTGACCTTTCTTTCATGACACTCTCGGCCATAAGCTGTATTATGTGTTTTCGCTAGGACCGACTTCTTTCGGGGCTACTCTCCTCCCGCTAGAAATGTAATAATACATCGAGAGTCTAATCCCGTGGCCCCCTCCGGCCAAATCAGTTCATTTCGCTCTCAGCGACCGCTCTTCGTTTAGGACGGACCGCTCTTCCTCTTCGGGTCCTCCTTGACTTATCTTTCTCCGGTCGTCCCCTCCGATCATGATCTACTTACTCCCTGTGATATAGCTTATGTTCAATAGGATCGAGACTACTCTAACAAACAATTGAAAATGAGAGGCAAGCAGGAATTGAACCCACTAATGGGCCAGCGCTTGGCGTTTACTCTAGCCCGTCTTTATAGGATAGATAGACCTATTTATTCAGTTGTCTTTCCCCTTACCTTATCAGTAGATCGGTGGAGGCCCGACCCTTGGTCCGACCTTGATGCCATAGTTTGGAGGGGGGCTGAGCAGTGGGTTGGAAAGAGTTGTAGAAAGAGAGGAATCGAGATAAAGTGCACTTTCCCTTGATGTCAGTCTATTCCAACAAAGCACACAATAAGTGAGATGAGCCTGCCAGCTCCGCCTTGGCCCTATGCCTTTTGGCCAGCTCGTCTGGACTTGGCTTTGACCGGTCTGCCCCCCTCTTGCAAGGATTCGACGCCTCCACTTGATGCTTTACGCCCACGCTTCGTTCAGGCAGCGCTACTCGGATATGTCTTGCCAATCGCCAAAGCAGTGCTACTTCCAGGATTTTTTTCGGCCAAGCTCGGGAACCTTCCCTTTAGTGAAAGGCTCTATCCCGGGACGAAGATAAAGAGGGGGGGAAGGCCAAGTACGAGATCACAGGGATCGGGCTGGAGCTTGACAAGAGCGATACAGGAAACCATACAATCGAAGGCTAGCAAGAAGAAGCAAAAAGATAGTCAAAGCTCAAGGGATTCATCACGAAGGCAAGTGCTCCAGCGGAAGCTATCAATTCAAAGGGAAGACCGGGTAGTGGTAGTTAACCGGGGGAGGGAGCAGCTCATCCGTCAGGATGGGATCCCTCTACTTCACGTTTTTGGCTTATCTTTTTATTGCTCAGACGCTTCCCATTGTCCGTCTGGTTGATGAAATAGGGGTTCCCGGTGAAGAAGAGGAGAAAGAAGACCTCAATCGTAAAGTAAGATCATATATCCTTTACACCCTGTCACGAACTATGATGGAACTGCCCGGCTAGCCATCTCATATGCTTCACACATGATGTTCGATTGCTTTCATAGAGCACATGACTATCTTCCAATCTAGTCTCGGTGGATGCTTTGCTACACACCCCTTTACTGGGACTGTCTTTGGCAAAGCCCGGTGATTGTATAATGGATACAGCTCATTGAGAAGAAGGCTTTCCCTCTTTCCTGTCCGGCCAAGTTTGAACTTCGATCGCTGGAAACTCATGCTTTCAGGCTTGCGTGCTTGTTCGAAACTCTTGATCTTCTCTCTAATCCCCATGCCATGATAGGAAAAATGGACCTCAATAGTAAGAAAACCCTGGAACAACGGAAAGGCTTCTCCCAAGGGAGATGGTCCCATAGCGTCTATCAGAGTCTGTTGATTGCCTTTTTATCTTTCTCCTCCTTCCCCTTCCATTCTATATCAGCTAGCTGGAAAAAGGGCTGTCCCGATGTGACTTGTCATCCTTGATGGCGGTCTTCTAACTCTTATGGCTACTCCATGCGGCTAGCGCCTTCCCATCCGAGTGACATAAGCCTTCCCCTGCAGTGAAGTTTCTTCCGCTTGAAAAAAAAAAGCATTTCTTATCCATCGCTCGTAGGGGTACTACTTCTCTCCTACTATCAAACCATATCGAAAAAGGAAGTCTTTCTAGCACTGATATGGCTCATGCTCCATAGCCTACTTAATTAACCATGCTCTCGTTCGTGCCCCATGTCTTCCATAAGTAAGTAAATGGCTCATAAGACAAGCAAGAATTCAAGCATCATTTCCAGGCACGTGTAAAATCAAATAATAAGGGACGGTCGGGATCGGTCTTTGTGCCTATGGGAATAAAGAACCTGGCCTTCGGGCAATTCATGTCTTTCTTTGATTTAGTACTACTTTAGTTTTTCAAAGGAAGATATTTTCTTTCCCTGCAGTGCTATAGTGCGCTTGGACTCTATCTCCGCTCCGCTGTCTGGCTTTCATGAAGAAAGATTGAAAGCGTCCTTATGTCAAAGATGTTCGTGTACTTTAGAAATAGGACTGCTCTTTCTAGGACTGTTAGCCCTGGTCTCTAGCCACCTAGAACTACCAGAGACTCGATCCACCTCAGGAACATTCAAAAGACTAAACTGGAACTCACTTATTGTCTCATGCCACCTCGGAAGATAAGACATATTCTCAGACAGAAAAGAAAGGACTTACCACTTGGCCACACTAAGAAGCCGGAGTCTGAGCTAGTAGCTAGCCCCAGGTATAGAACTGGAGTTCTCTATCAGGGAATTCCAGGAGTGAAATAGCAGGATTTTTTTTTTCATTGGATAGTGGTGCTACATGGAGTTAGGAAAAATAGGATCTCATGTGGAAGAAGGGCTAGACTGAAAGAAGATCTAAATAAGACAGGATTGTGACCTAATAAGCTAAAAATTCCGGACTCTACTCTAAGAAGTAAGCAAGCGCTACGCCCCTTGAAAGCGAAAGCGAGGAAAGGCTAATTGCGAAGAATCCTGTTATCGAATTAGCTCTTGCTGCGCCTTGTTCTCGAATAAGCTCTTTGAAACAGGAAAATAGCGTATCGTATAGGATATAGGAATGGAAAGGTATCGATTGCGGGCGGCTTTGAACCGGAGAGTTCTAAGGATCGTTGCGTAGGCCTCTTATCTTTGCGGGTGGATGCCCATGGAAAGCTGTTAAAGCAACTGACACCGGTTAATCAATAGTAGTGAGATCCACATCCCTGTCCCCTTCTTGAACAACCTATTCTGTGCGTGGAAGAAAAAGTTGTTTTGCTATAGCACCAAGTTTTATCCTGCAATGATCACCATTTACGCCGCACATAATCGTCTTATAACTGTTAGGAATCTTTCTTCCCATCGGGGAGATCGATCAATTTCAATTTCTCATGCCAGCCCATGAGGGATAAAATCATTCTTAGTTTTGCCGCTAGTGAAGAACAACATTTCTCGAAATAGAGGCGACCGAAGGGAGGGAAAAGGTCTTCATTGATTTCGCCCATAGGTGGGATCTAAATTCCTCCTTTTTGACATGCCACTTCCAGGGAAATGCTATTTGCTAGTTTTCCCAGAGGAAACGATCGGCCCATCGATACCGTATGGAAACAGGAACAAGAGAAGAACGAAGCCCTACATCGCTGTCTTCCGGGGTATTGAGAATGTGGTATTGCTTCGCGCGGTCTCAGTCTCAGTAGGTTGCTAGCTTCCTTGCTCCGATATGAGTTGATAAGTATCCGGGGAAGTCCCCTATAAGGCTAGTCCCGTTCCACTCTTCTCTCAATGTCAGTGCTTGGGGATCGGGTACAGCGAGATCACTTTTCAGCTTGTTAGTCTGCTATGCATGAAAGCAAGGAGGAGTTTTTCTTTAATTACTCGGCGGTATGTGATCAATTTGTATACAAGGTCTCACATGTAGAGATGCCCTACCCATAGAGGAAGGAGTTGGTAGCAGACAAGTCATTCAGCAATGAAACTTCCATGGCGTAAATAAATGGATCTTTCACGAATCTGTCTAGAGAGATCTATATTGCATAGATAAGGTGCCTATCTCTACACGTCCACAATGAGATCAATCAGAAAAGCAAAGAAGGAGCTTTCTTGGAAAGCCTTGGTATGGTCCACTCGATGAGTATCCCTGGAATTTACCTTCCAAATTGTAAAGAGAAGGTCTTACTCCCTACCGTTGAATGCGTGTGGTCAACTGTGTAATCGAGGAAGCCAACATTGACTGACTTTCATGGTTCAGATTCGAAAGAAGAAAGAGTTTGGGATGAAAGTCCGAGCTTTGCTATCAATATTTCGTAGTTATACCGTTGATACTCTTCTTTGAATAACTGACCGACGGCGGAATGGTAAGCTTCCTCGTTCGCTTTCGCGGGTCAAAGAAGATCAATATGTAACATAACGGAAATGAAAGCTAAAATAGCAACATGAGATAGGAGAGAGTTGACCCAGGCAACGCCAATCTCGATTCAACTACATACAGTTGGTGTAAGGGGAGAACAGCTGTTGAGGAGTCAAATCTTTCTAAGGAATCTCCTTTTCACACAGACACCATTATGAACAATTCGTTCACTTTGCTTTGGCTTGATGGAAGTCACAGTATTCCTCAAGCTTTGTTCCTATGGCTTTCGATTCTGGATTCGGAACAGGTTTGATAAGTCCTTTGCTAGATGCTATCTTGTATACCACGCCCAGTGGGGAAGATATATTGCTGCGTAATGACCGTACCCTAAAGACTATGTACATCTTAACTGAACAAGTACTAACACTAAGAGAGTCACCTGTGCTCAGACAAAGGGACTAGGAATATAGATAATGGTTTATTCTTTAGTCGTATCCAGAAGGCATTCTATCGCCATAGGACTACCTTGTTAGAGGTAGTGCCTATCTATCCCTTGTCATAGCAGGCCTCATCCGTGAAGGCTAAGACGTGGATGCACTCTAGGGCGCGAACCTTTTCTTTTTTTGAAACTAAAAACATAAGATGATAGGCCGAAGTTGGAAATGAAAGGTCCCGAGGTCCATAAAACAAAGGCATTATAAGCCCAATTATCCGCCTTAGATAAGAATGATGACCTAAACGCGTGTATAGTGCTGCACGACTGGTAAGATAAAGGAGAGCCTTCCAAGTGTGCATCAGACTAGTAAATAGATTAACTACCAGCTAAGCTAATAGGATGGTGGCATAGCAAGGAAGTCCCCCTCAGAGAGGTGGGCTGGGTATGAGCGAGTCGAGACCATGGATACGACCTTCTCAGTAGATCGCCAAGGTGAGACTCTTGAATCAAAGGTAGACAGCCTAAGAGGCTTCATTCCAAGGGGCAAACAGTAGTTTATTCAAGAAGATCTGGGCCCCACAGCCTAATAGAGTAGAGCGCAGAATACTTTCCCAAAAGATTGTTTTCTATTAGTCAGAGAATCTCAGAAGCTAAGCTTTGATTTGAAAAGGCACTGCTCTCACCGGCGTATGTGCCTAGATTAGGTAGGACTAGCTGCTTAACCGGCCACTTGACTCTTTCCTACCCCTATGGGAAGCATGAAGGAATTCTTCTATGACTCTAGGCGAAAGGCCATGGATCACTCTTACTATAGAGAAATCCTTTCATTGAACTCCTCGTACTAAAACCTGTCCTACACCATGGACTCTACACTACATACTTGATTGACTGGCTTAGTAGACCGACACCAATGTGCTAATTCTTTTATTGGTAATGGTATGTTTTGTACGTGGATACCACGAGGTTTAGTAATTGATATGGAACAACAGACTTAAAGTCTTGAACGTTCTACGAGGACCGATCTATCTTCTGCTCCGTAGGTACATGTTAGGGCGCTTCAAAGTTGTTTCATTTCAATTTCAAAAAGGGTGTTTATTAGCGGCATTGGCTTGCGCCAAATTTGCTCATTAAAAAATCTTCTTCAATGTCTGAAGTTGCAATTGTACTTTTTTTTTTCTCTGGCTACTGATTGATACATAAATACCTTTTACAAAGCAACTCGCACCGCACGTCGCGAGCAGTGGGTTGCCCTGTTTTGGCTTACTAAGTCACGTGTAAGGCTTGCATATTGGAGACTCTTATCAGTCAGTACAAAGCCAGCCAGGCAGAAGAAGAAGGATTCTCTTCGAGGTGTCCATCCGTGCCAATAAAAGAAAAAGAAAGAGTTCAACCCACTTGAAAGAGGAAAAGTACCGGAAAGTACGGATTCGGGTTCATCCCTCAATCAAGCACTACTTGAAGGATAGATTCAACCATACGCCTAGATCGGAAGGAGTACGCTCTAAGAGCAGCTTTCCCCGCTCTTACCTATGCATTCAAGCTCACCTAACTTGGTTCTAGTGTTGTGACTGGTACTCTACCAAATCAAGAAATTCTTGGATTGGTTGCTTCTTAGAGAGCAGCTCTTCCGACAGCTCGTATTCATCCCTTCCCCATGAGGACAATCAGCCCCTTGCTTTCATTTGAATATTGGCCCTCGCGCTTCACGGCTAGATTGGAGTAACTCATAGCTAGGGCTTTCTATTTCAGAAGGACGGCTTCTACTCCACTGAGCTCATCGCCCCTTTCTATCCCTTGAGTGAGGTTGAGGTCAGAATTCTCTTATTTAAAGAAAAAAAGGAATCTCTGACAAGGGCAACGGCTGGGAAAGAAAAATCCCTTATCTATCTTTCTTTTATTGTCTCAAAGAAATCCATTCCGGAAGCGGAAGGTCGGCTTGGCCTTGCGTAAATCAGATATCTTGTCCCAGGCTACTCTCTTCCCTTGTAGGGTACGCTCCCAAGAAGATCAGGTGAGCCCGAAGACCGAATCAATGTAACTTACACTTTTCTTTGAATTGAGGCTGTTATAGAGGCAAAGGCTTTTGCAATTCCAGAGGGCTCTCCCTGCAGGCTCAATGTATGCTATAGCTCCATAAAGTGTGAGTTTGGCCTCAGGCAGGATAGAGAGAAAGCTGTGAGTTCTCGTTGTCCTTCGACCCCTTCCTTTGGCCACGTCTACCATTTCATTAAGTCAGTTCGGTAGCTAGGTCAAGACCCAGCCGTCACATCAAGATCGTAAAATATAGATGCTCACCAACGGCTGAGAAAGTGAAGCCGTTTGGCAATTCGTAATACTCACCAAAGCGTTCCTTGAACAGGGTTTATAGTAAAGAAGATATTTCATATCTCAGAGCATCAAATGCTAAAGTCAGATCGGGGTCGGGTCGAGGCAAATTTAATAATGGTAAAGGGCGCCGCCACCACAGAGCATAAATGACTACAACTGCCAGAGGAAGTAAATCAGAAGAATCATTGAAAAAGAAGTCCATCTCATAACAAATCCAAATTCCCTCCATAAAGAGATTCCTGCACGGAGTAGTTACTTACAGAATCTCAACCTATTAAGGCTCGGTGCGGTACACGGAACATCTCAATAAAGACAGTAAAAGCAACTACTTTCAAGCATCTCGTAGTTGAGCGGTACTGCCCAGTTCCAACATGGACAAGGACTGCTGAACATGGATAGAACGAGAGTCGAACTCGCATGTCTCTCTCTCTTGCTATCCCCTTCCCCTGCTATGCTTCCTTCCTCCCTACCGATCAGTGAGCAGCACTACTGTTTTATCAGCGGTCTTCTCTCACTTAAAAGTCTCCCAGACCCGCCTTCTGTACTTGGAAACGAGCTAACAAACGTTAGCGAGCATATAAGAGGGCATGAAATAGCTCTACCGGGACTTCTCCTTATATATAGCTTTTAGATATATCTCAAGATAGCTTTGAACTACTTCCACGCAAGGAAAGATAGTACGTACTACCAATATCAGGGAAAGCAGACTGAGATACCGCTTGAAAAAGATAGATGACAGGTATGTGTTGAAGCATATCGAGAGAACGAGAACTGAAATGAACCATATCGAGCACTGGTCTCACTCTACAAGTTAAGTTCGATGAGCTCCTAGCGTACCTGTGCCTACTATCTACTTAGTGTGTGTGCTTAGGGAAAGCAAGTAAGCTGAGCAGTAGTGGGGTCAAGGGCGATCCCTTTCGCCTTTGAGCCTCTTCCTTCGAGGAGGAGATAGAATGGACCTGATAGACATGCCTAAGACCGGAGCCTGTCTTGTGAATCAAGTTCGAAGGGCCTATTCGTATTCATTTACGGTTCCCGTTTCATGACTAGATAATGGTTACCGAGCAAATAGCAG
Organism: Vigna unguiculata; assembly: GCF_037176805.1. Classification (NCBI taxonomy): domain Eukaryota; kingdom Viridiplantae; phylum Streptophyta; class Magnoliopsida; order Fabales; family Fabaceae; genus Vigna; species Vigna unguiculata. Next base: position 60,742 of record NW_028196863.1, read on the forward strand.
TTGAAAAGGCTGTAGCTGCATCAAAAGCGAAAAGAAAGGGTGGTCAATCCGATCCGATGATTCGCCCCTAGAAAGGGTGTGAGCGAGAGGCAATTCTTTCTCTTTTTTTTCTTATCTGGGAAGGCCAAGGGTAAGTCGGCATTTGCTTAAGATAGGGGTGTCCGCGGGTGGATCAGAATGAGTCCTGCGGTGCACCTTAAATATTGGTAAGTGGGACTCATTAGAGCGTATTGGTCTTTCAAGCACCTGGGGCTTCCTTCTTTGCCAATTCCAGTTCCGAGTCAGGTCGCACCAAGGCTTGTTGTTTTCCTAAATGCCTCAGGTTTTTTAATTCCGTATTCCTATGTCCGTGACCCAATATCCATCCAGCTTGTCAAGCTTTTTCGTTTCATCGAGTGGGCCTGCACATCACTAAAACGAGGATAAGCACCCCCAACCTTAGCATCCTAAAAAGCAAAGTCAAATCCATTTTTGAAGAAATAAATTCTGATCTATTAAAGAAGTATCAAAAGAGTATCCTTTATTAGTATTAGTATTAGTACGACCACATCCATGATTCTGTCTTTGCGAAGATTGATTACCTCACGGCACACACACTATATCTTCGATGATTTCCATTCCCCTTGGTTATATTCATTCCGTTAGGAATTCCCAAAATGAAGACGCGCCGGCTTCTCGCCTACTCCTACTACTCTTTCGACTTCTACTTTCGCTTACCCCAGTGCTTCCGTTCATAACTGCACCATACGGATTTTCAATGCGATAAGATCTTGTGAAGTAAGGTTTGAAGTGAGTGATCCCACTTCTGATGTAAGTGATGCTATGTGCTCTTATCTGTATGTTCTAACTGCTGTCCGTGCCCCCCTTTGCTCTGGGTTTTGCTTCCGAAAAGGGTCTTAGACCCCCGCTTGGGAAAAGCATGGTTCAGGTAATGTATCTACGCGAGCCTGGTTTAGTTTCTGTCCATGACAGGCCGAAAAACTTTTTTCAATCCATATGTAGAAAAAGGACTTAGGCAAGCAAAAAAGGAAAGCATGTGGGCCTTTGAGTTTTTACCTTAGATTTAGATAAGGTCACTTCTTTTTAGGAAGTCTCTGTAAGGCTCTAGCGTATAAATAGCTTTCTTCTTTTTTTTTTTTGGAATGCCTTCGTCCGAATCTTTCAGGAGTCTGTGTAAGCTTAGCAGTTAAGAAAACTCCTATTGTCATATTCTCATAGGATTTCCAGTGCAAGCCCAGGTAAATCCCTTCCCATCATAGAAGGATGATATGTGTACGGATCAAAAGGCGGATATGCTGGTTAAATGGTATCTTTCTTCTCCTTTTCTAAGATTATAACCTTAGCAAAACGGGTAGAAAACACTTTTCCAGTATATCTCAGCCGGTGTCTTGTATGGACACTGTTGTTGAGTTGGTTGGCTCCATAAAGGAGTCCTTCAATCGTCTTGTAAACCGTTATGTACCCCAGATTCAAACTATTCCCCTTGAACAAGGGATGAAGTTTGAACCAACCTGGAAAACTGTGCCGACCCACTCTTTAACTCAGAGGGTATGGATCGAAGAATTCGCAAGCCCCGTGCTACCGGCTGGAGCCAATATGCTGACGTTATCTTTATATCAATATAAATCTCCCGCACCTATCGGTACAGCATCCTCAAACCTTAGAAAAGATCCAATTACTACTAATACTAATGGGCTTTACTCAAGCTAAGCTATAGGATTTTCTTTCTCCCCCTTTCTCTTCGAAGAAGTCTACAACAAACAAGTGGGAGAGGCAGGATTCGAACCTACGTAGAAAAACTTCAACAGATTTACAGTCTGTCGCTTTTGACCACTCGGCCACTCTCCCCTTCCGGGCCGAGGCCCCCCCTCCATCATGGGTTCTAAGAAGGAGGGATAAAAACCTGAAATAAAGCTTATTGATTTGATTGAAGGGAACTCAGACTCTTTTTAGCTTAGCTAGCGTTCCGCTAGTCAGTTCATAACAATCTCTGTACAAAGGGCAAAGCTTCTACGACAGCTCCCCCCTAGTCGCTTCTGGCGAAGCTGCGAGTTCATGAGCAAGTGAATTGAACGAACCAAGTTCCTAAACTAAAAAAGGGAGTAAGAAATAGAAAAAAAGAAACAAGAAACTTCCACTTTGGATGTCCCACGATTCTGCTAGTTTAGAAACTAAGGGGAAGGACAGGGGTCGCTAGGTCAGAAAAGCTATAACTCCAAATTCTCCCCAAGTAGGATTTGAACCTACGACCAGTCAGTTAACAGCCGACCGCTCTACCACTGAGCTACTGAGGAACAACGGACTTAAGTTAAGGAAGCCGACTCTCGTTCTTTGGACACCAACCTATGACCGAACAAAAAAGGGTTCGTCACTCTTTTTCACATACACCGGATAAAAGGTTACGATAGCAAGCCCCTCCTCGGCCGGAGAGCCTCCAGGACAAGGGGGCGGCGGTCAACCATCCACTCTCGAGATCATCTTTATCAATCGATCTCCGCGTCCTGCCAGTTCGCTAAGTAGACTCACTCTCCCGAGGGGCAACAATGGAACTATTCCTGCCAAAAACAAGGGACCTACTTCTCATCCTAGGAGTTAGCAGGTATGATTGCCTCTCTGTCTGTCTCTCCGAGTTTATACTACTAATTAATAAGTAGCACTTCTGCTATTCAATCATAGAATCGATTCCGATCAAGCTGAAAGATGAAAGAAAAAAGCCCTATATATATATATTTATTCTTTATTAGTAAGCTAGCGCCCTGCAATCAAAAAACAGCGCTAACGAGCAAGAAAAGGCCCCTTACTATACTATAGTAGTTAGTCTTTTTCAAACAAAGGAAAAATATCTGGGCAAAGACATACGCTCAACTCAACCAGAAAGCGACTACGTTCCTCGGCAGACAAATAGGTAGAACAACATCATATAATTGAATTAATAAAAAAGCACTACTTAAACCTTTCATTGAAATTATTATTATGATTCCATTAGTTGATATGGAATCGCTCAAAGTCAGAGCAAAAGTAATAATAAAATAACATAAAAAATAGAAGGGCTCTTGAATCGGTTTCGGTTGGCTTGGTTTCTTCATACAGCTGGGAAAAAAGACAGATCCTTCACTCTTTCTTTTGGACTTGATCCTCCCCGATTGAAAGCTACTTGAGCTTGCCTATTGGTCAAGTGGCCTGAAGCTCATCTAAGGATGTCAGTCATAGTTGCTTTCGCCCTTGGCCTGAAACTTCAACCTGCCATAAAAAAGTGGCATGATTCTAATTGCCCGATCCTATGGTTTAGAGGTGGAACGCGGATCCTGCTCCCGTGTGGTACGATCCGGCTTATACTTGTACTGATAGCACGGGTACTTTGCTTCCTTGTTGGCTTGGGGCAAATCCCTTCCCTACACTGAACGGAAGGTCGGTACTAGGAATCTATCAAAAAGATCTGGTCCGGGGAGCTATCTCACGAACTGAACTTCTGAATATTAGCTTTGCAACTACGTGCTTCGAACCTTTCCTGGGATTGTTGTGCCTGCTTGTCCTCATCGAATTGGAGAACTTTTTGGTACGCCCCTTCCTCTCTTCTTTTCGAAAAGTCAGACTCTGCTCAGGGAGTAATCTTAGATCGGGTCGTGCCCCCCCTTCCATCACCCTCGGGGGAGGAATCATTCCATTCAGCAGTCCTACGTGGGTCAGTGAATGTCTTTTATGAAAGGATTAGACGGTGACAACTAGTGCTGTGAACAATCCCTATCATCAAATCTCTGAGCTCAGGAAGTCAGGTTAAGACGTCGACTTATACAGGGTCTTGCCCGAGGAGATGAAAAAGAATTCCTGTCTTTAGAAGTCAATCCCACTAAACTACACTTGTACGCTTGACATGAAAAGTAGAGGCAAGCGGAGTCAAAGGCCTCACCTCAACAGGATAGAGGCTGCTCCTGGAAGCGGAAGAAGAAGTCCAGTATTGAACGGCAGGACTTGAAGCAGACCGGACACTCTCGCCTCACATGCTAATCTTCCGGTCCGCTGATCTACTGCATCGGAGAGCGTATCGCCTTACTATGGAATTCTCTGACCCAGACTTGGTATCCATGTTAGGAAGTCAAAAACGCTCCTTGCCGCTGCACTAATTTCGTTCATCAGTCAGAAAAAGTCGGGATTCGATCTCCACGAAAGGCTAAAGGAACATAAAAAAAGCGAATCATCTTTCTCCACCCAATTAAGAACAAACTCCAAAGCAGTCAAAAAAGAAGGGCTTTGCCCCCCTTCAAAAAATAGATCAACAAAGATATCTTGCAAACCCTGTAAGGTTTCAACTTGTGAGTCTAGATGCCCCGGCTGAGAAAGTGAAGCCGTCTGGCAATACGTAATACTCCCCAAAGCGTTCCTTGAACAGGGTTTCAAGTCGAATATTCATTTATGAATGCAAAGCATAAAAGGCAAAAGTGAGATCGAGACCCGGATCGGGGAGATTCAATGCGGGTGGGCGCCCCCCTCTAAAAAGGGAATAGAGAACAACAACAGCTATGGGATAGATAAGAAACGAAAAAGAAAAAAAATCGATCTTTTTATCCATTTTACTTACATTCAAAAAAATCTTCCCCTCCATACAGACTGAACCCCGTCAAGCCTGTAGGACTAGTGTTTTGACTATATAGAGATGTGGTTGGTTGTTGACCAAAAAAGACATGGGAAAAGGAAAGCACTCACTGAGTTACTTACGAATCAGAAAGATTGAGGCTGACTACGGCCTCAGATGATTAGGCGGGACAGGATTCGAACCTGCAATCTTCAGGTCATGAGCCTGATGAGTTGACCAATTACTCTACCCCGCTTCTTCCCTCTTGAAACTGAAAACATATAGATTAGCAAATGAGACTGCCCACACTGAACACCAACCCAATCTCGAAGAGAATCAGTACACGAAACTACATATCCGCTGATCTATATGCCCCTGACGTGAACGGCAGCTTTCAGTGAGTCTTAGTTTGATGATCGAACATTCTTTCATAACGCAATTATGTTTAATCATCGGTGCGAGAAAGACAAATAGGTCGGGCACTCTCCTCGCAGCGATCTTGTGCTGCCAATGGTTGGCGCTGATCTTAGTAGGACCAGGACGGCGTATTTGACACTTCAATCAAATACCCGCTCAGGATATGAGCGAAAATATACACCTGTTACAGTGTAACCTTCACCCACCGCCCGTGGGTCTGAAGGACCTCCACAGACTGAGGTCACTAACCTCACATCTGAGTGTTTCCACTCATGACGCCTTTTCTCTAACGGCATTCTAAGCTCTCGATCCATACACGAGTTCTGGGTAGAATGGTGTCCAGGGGGTGGAAGAAAGATAGAAGACGAAGTAGGGAAGCCAGCCAACCCCTCTCCTTTTATAATGTCGAGCTACTTCATACCTTGTTCTATCAACAACACGCTACTTCGTTCCTCTCCCTATCAGTCGAGTATCTCCGCTCCTTACTCTAACAAGTATGCTTCTAAACTCCAAGCTCTAAAGAACCTGCAATGAAACATACCTCTCCCCAGGTTCTATCAAAGAAGCTTCAATCCCTCTCCTTATAGAATAGAAATGCAACTACGTTCCTTTAGCGGTTAGTAGGATTTATTCATATCATAATAGAAGGGATAGGTTTTAGTCCTGGTTCAAGGTGTGAAGAGAGAGGCTGTCCCAAAAGGACAGGTACAAGACGAAGTGGCAGAAAGATAGAAGTATTGCACCCTTCTATGCCTTTTTTTTTCATGCTGATTGAGTAGAAGAAGTCAGATAGAAGGACTAGTCCCTTAGGGAATGATCTTATCTGGCTTTAGACTCCTTTCAACGACACAAGGGACAAGGTTATGAAAGAGTTTGCCTAGAAGCTTAAGGGCCCATGCCGCAACACAGCGCTCAAACTTTCAACTCAACGGCTGGCTTCGTCTTCACTTTCAAGCTGGAACAGAACGTAAGTTGACAACCTTTAGCTTCTACTACAACAACTATAGACCTATCCTTCCTACTTAACCGCTTAACGGCAGCTTTAGCCTTCCTGCCCTAACCCGACCTCTTTCTCCAATCGAAGACTTGCGTACTCTGAGACCGTTTGGGGGACCTGCTTGCCCTTCTTCCCTCTCGGAAAAGAACTCCGTCAAACAATTAATGCCTTTGATGCAACTAGCCGGGCGGGTGGAAGTCGACTGAGGAATAGGATCCTTTTTCCGTTCAGTAGTTCTGCACATCGATTGTGCAGCCGAGGAAAAACCTCATATCCCATAGTGGTTGGATAGGCCGATCCTTATCCTGAAAAAGATAGCAAACTGAGTAGACGTTGAAATGAAAGAGTCTTCCTTCTGATCCCAAGGAATGCGCGTCTGATGGTATCGTATATAAGAGAAAAGTTTTCTCGTTATTCGGGTTCGGAAGACTTGAGCAATAGGTTTCGACTCGGTCAACTGTCTTGATGAAGATTGACTGACAACAAGAAATGACGTAAGTGATAGATAGAAAAGTACGCTAATCTTGAAAGTTTTCCATTTTGGAGAAAGCGGCGGGCCCAAGGAGCTCTCCAATCGTGCCTCGAAATGAGGCCGGAGAGTCGGTAACCTGGGATCGCCTAAGATCGAATGGAACTGTCTTTGATTAGATGGAAACAGATAGATAGACAGTGTGTAGTGATTTCTTTAATTGTAGTCAGTCTTGACTTAGTTCTAGATGTCCCCAATCCACATGTCTTTCTTGATGGGTAAACCCAACCAGCGATTTACAACAAACAAGTCTTTCTTCATTTTTTTTAGAGCAAGAAAAGAAGCGGAATGTCCGGTAAATTATGTCGAATGAAGCTATTGGAATTATTGGAACAGCACCCTTGCACCATCTATTCACTATTGAGTCTTTTTGTCTTCGTGATCCTCACCCTACTCGGATTGTACGTGTGGAACACGGTGCAAAACCAACGCCACACCTACCACCTCTTGATTGCGTTAACTGAAAATAGGGTGCCCTTCCGGTGGGAATGGAAGTGGAATAAGCACATACTTGAGACTTTCCCTTCCCAAGCCCAACAACAGGAAGCGACGAGAACATAAAATCGTGAATGAAAGAGCGTGACGAGACTTTCTCAATTCGAGATGTTAGAAGGTGCAAAATCAATGGGTGCCGAGCTGCTACAATTGCTTCAGCGGGAGCTGCTGTAGGTATTGGAAAGTGATGCCTTTTCTTCTTGACTTTCTATGTTATTCTTAGGTTCATTCTCCCTTTGGATTTAGAAGTGAAAGTCTTTTGCTTCTATCTAACAAGGCCCAAGTTACAGCGGGCTCTTTCTATTATGAAATGGTTCATCTTTTTCTGTTTATTGGTTAGTTTAGTATATAGGATTTCTACCTTCTTTGATTTGATTTTACTTCATTCCCCCTTGACTTTTCTTCCGCTCGATCCGAGCAGCTCTGGAGTCAGCTCAGGACGGACATAAAAAGGGAATTTATTGACAAATTGGACTTGTTGTTTCACCCCAACCCAAGACGCCATTCTGTTTCGCCTCCAAAACCAATTCCCAACTGGGTGGAAGAGGTTGATCTTCCAACCGAGGATCAAAACGATACCATAAACGATCTTAGAGATAAGTGTGCGATTCTAGAAGAATCCTTCTCTAAAAACCAATCAAGAGACCGCTTTACATGGCAAGATATCGCACAACGCCTCGTTTTGGAGGGGAAGGGAACGACCGCTGAAGTGGGTGCCACCAGGGAAGACTTCCAACGTCTGCTTGGAGAATTCAAAAATCCAGGAGAGAGCGACGTCTATCTTCGGGTTTGAAAGGCCCTGGAGAAGCATAGACGCTGAGGCACCTTTTATTACTCAAGGATGGATAAACTTGGTTGAAACAGGCATTGTTGGTCTGGCTGCTGGTCTAGCGATCCCTCCTAGCCGCCTAGAGTGCAGCCTGCCTGTTGAAGATCGTAACGTTTGTAACTCAGTGCTCCATACGGGAAAATGAAAACAGAATTCGTTCGGATCCTCCCACATGTTCAATCTTTTTTTAGCGGTTTACCCAGAGATCTTTATCATTAATGCAACCTCCATTTTGCTCATTCATGGAGTTGTATTTAGTACCTCTAAGAAATATGATTATCCACCGTTAGTCAGTAATGTGGGTTGGCTTGGATTACTTAGTGTTGCGCGCCTAGGAGGGCAGCGCGCTTTGGGATGCGGAGGAGCGAAGCAGCTCGAACGAATGAATGTGAGAGGAGCGAAAAAAGCCCAGCTCCCTAACCTAATGCGGCACCGGGTTCGGACCGCAGGGAACCGTAGCATGGGAGGATGTCTAATCCTTTTGCAGCCGCAAGGCTGGCTAATCGTACGCAGCTGGGCTCGAAGACCCCTGGTTCTGGAAGGCACATGAGTCCGAACGCTATGTTGAATGTGCGACCGACACTACACTACGTAGGTACCTGTGCAGGCGAGGCGTCGGTCGGTCCTAGAAACGGCGGCAGCGGCGCGAGGAGTTAACGACCGGACGTGCTGCAACCTAGGGATCACCAGGCAGCTCTTTCGCTCTATAGGGATCGGGAGGGCATAAGCACAATTCTTCTTGGAGGAGGGTTGGTTTTGCCCGGGTGACTGATCCTGCCATAATGTACTCCTACCTACACGCACCGGCAACCGAAGTCGAGCATACATACGACGATCTTCATGCGTGGAATAGCCGGGAGGAGAGAAAGGGCGGTAGATGATAATGAAAAAGGGCGCCGCGTCTGGACGGGCGGAATGGATGAGCGAAAGGTGCCCATGGAGTGAGGAATATCCCGAGTCTCCTGTAAGACAACTAAATGCACCTCGAGGTGCTGCGAGGAACTGGGGGACCTTCTCGAGCACAGGATAGGCAATTGAGAGATAGAGCTAGCCTATTCGTTATGGGGAATCAATGCTCCGGGCCGAATAGAGCTTACCTCCGGCACCTGGCTTTATCCGGCGCATATTAGCTTAGCTGCGCTTAATAGGCCGGCTTCCTCTCTGGCGGCCACTTTCCTCCTTACCTTACCCACGCTACACTCCCACTCCAAGCTACGCCTTGCCAGCTGAGCAAGATGCATTGCGATTTCCTCTTCTGTGGACGCACCGGAAGGAATATGATCCAGGACGAGAAGATAAAGACTTTTTTTTATGGCGGGCTTTCTCTCGTAAAGCCAAAGACGCCCCAAGACAAGGGGGAAGGGGACATGATCAATAGAACCTGGCTGGATCAGGGCTGGGATAGTGACGCCCATTCCTAACAAGTTTCGAAAAGGTTCGCTCATGCTGGAGGGAGCATCCCCACTTAGTGATCGGTCCGCTAGTTCGCGCAAATCCGAATAAGTTATCACGGACGAGCCACATGCAGGGAAACTTGCACGTGTGGTTCTGGCCGGGCTTTCCTGAGGTATCTAATAACCTTGCTTCTGCTCGCCGCTGGCGCACCTCTCCTAACTATTGCCCATTTATTCCGGAATAATCTTTTTAGGAGGGACAATTTTACATATTTCTGCCAAATCCTTCTATTATTAAGTACGGCTGGTACCATTTCGATGTGTTTCGATTCTTCCGAACAAGAGAGGTTTGATGCTTTTGAATTCATTGTATTAATTCCACTTCCTACTCGCAGTATGCTCTTTATGATCTCGGCTCATGATTCAATCGCCATGTATTTAGCTATTGAGCCTCAAAGTTTATGTTTTTATGTGATGGCAGCATCAAAAAGAAAGTCTGAATTTTCAACGGAAGCCGGCTCGAAATATTTGATCTTAGGTGCATTTTCCTCTGGAATCTTACTGTTTGGGTACGACCGGACAACTACCGATATCTAAAAATCTCCTTTCTTAGCTTAGAATGTTGTTCAATATATATCGTAAACTATCGGATCGGGTATTACTTAGATGTGAAACTTGCAGACCTCATTGGTGATCTTACGGGGGGAACGAAAGAAAAAAGAATATATAGACTTGTAGAGACCCTCTATGTAGTTGTCTATCTGAGGCGATCGATCTACATCTTTCCTCATAGCCCTGGGTGGGGCTGTGTCTCGATCTCCTACGTGCGAAATCTGAGGGACTAGTTCCTATGGAGATTCCCCTTGGTCTAATT
>NW_028196864.1:0-20000 GCF_037176805.1 Vigna unguiculata
ATGGCTCCGCTCCAACGGATAGATTTAGATAAAAGAAATATTGGGTCTCCTCCTTTAGACATGAGAAGGAGGCTTTTACCTATACCTATACTCTTTCTTATTACGGTCAGAGGGCCTCTCTTTAAGCATCTTTAGAAGAGTGTGAGTTCTAAGGTTCCAAGGCCAGAGGCGAGTACCGATCCTAACCTAAATATAGCTATGGGGGTATTGACTTGAATAGCTTTCCATTCCCTAGCTTATTATTAGAAGAGTTCCCTTTCGTTAAGGCGAGGGTGCCTTTCCCTTGCTTTAAGATAGTTTCGGTGATCATATACTACATTATTACTTTTGCTAATTGATTAGAGAAGAGGGCCCGGGGAGTCCGCCTTCATGGGAGTTTTAGTTTGACTTCCTCTCCCCGAAATCGCCAGAAGGAGGTATTCTGTCTATAGAAAGAAGGCTTGCGGACATTCAGATAAAGCCCTTTGACGGAGTTATCATTAAGACAAGAAGGGCCTATCGATGGACTGATTGTATTTACAAAATATTAGTCTTTCAAGAAAAGCTACCTAGACAATGAATTAGCCTACGCCCTTATACTATGGAGCTCCCTTCTCCTGCTTTCTTTTATTTGTTGGCACGGAACTTGAGATGTTAAGAGATTGAATCTTTCTCTAATTCTAGTCTACGCGAAAGAGAACATAGAAAGGAACTTAAAGTCAAGGGATTGGGCCTATCCTATCTAATTAGTGAGTATTTGTAGAGCCTTTTGCCGCGCTTCTTTATGTTTATCTTTAGGGGACGTCTTTTTCTTTGGTTTTGAATCCGGAGAAAATTCAAAACACGTACATGAAGTGGATTGAGAGATGAGTCTAAGGTTCAAAGAAAGGCTTTAGCGCCTAAGATCAAATCCCTCCTAATCACTATAACCACATTTTACCGAGGGGAATTGAAATCCTCATTCTAATTTTTATTTTTCTATCTATGGTTAGTGCTTTCTTATCCGAAGGGGAAAGCCCCGGCCTACAGCACCGCTATGATAAATCCCAACCCAGAGAAGATAAAGGAATTTAACCTCTGATAGCCCTTTCATTTAATTAAATGGAAATAGGGCGGCTAAAAATAGCTAGTATGAAAGAACTGACTTTCTTCTTGAAAAAGGAAATATGATTCCATAGTAAAGGCTGAGACAAATTCTGTGTTTACTTCGCGATAGCCTTAACTTGACATTATCAAGCCATACTATCTACCAAAATGGATTTTAAACTGACATTCTTTCTATCCTATATATCGGAGATATAAGGGTTGCACTTCCGCTTATGGTAACCAAACAAACTCTTTCCCGGCAAGAAGATCCAACATTTCCTTCGGGCAAGTTCAGCTATAGTTGGGAAGGGAACGACTTTATGGGGATGCCCGTCTTGAACTTATAATTGATGTATGATAGAGCCTCCAGCATATAGGCCTATCTCACTTGGATTCTTCTCACGAATTGGATTTGAACCAATATCTCCGGGCGACTTTCCTTTTAGTCGATCGTGAGTGGGTCTGTCGTCCTCCTCATTATAGTCCTCCTAAAATCAATAGCATTTCGTCGGAAAACATCCTGTCTTTTTACCTGAGTAGTCCTATGCATAGTAAGTACTATAGCCCCTATCATGGCAACTAATAAAATTAGACTAGGAACCAAAAACCAGACGAAATAGTAGGTATAAAGTAAATTGCCCAATGTTTCCAAATTAGTCCAACTTCGTACCTTTCCGGCATAAACCGTATATATAAGAGAGGTCGTATTTATTTGGGTTGGTAGTAATGGAATGGTTTCATTATCTAAAATGAAGAACATTTCCCACCAAAGGATCAGTCCAATAATACCACTCACTGGTAAATAGCGCAATACTTCTTCGTGAATCTCCGCTATTTGAATATGGAACATCATAACAACGAATAGGAATGATACGGCTATAGCTCCTATATGAACTACTGGGAAGATCATAGCGGAGAAGTCGAGACCTAACAAAAGAAGTAAACCTGAAGTGTCGCGAAAGACTGGGATGGGAAACAAAACGGAATGTACCGGATTTTTAGCACGTGCAACCATCAAACCAGAGACCAAAGCAGGGCTCGACAAAACAGAAAGTATCATGGCATTGAGAATAAAATCTTCCCTCCATACAGACTGAACCCCGTCAAGCCTGTAGGACTAGTGTTTTGACTATATAGAGATGTGGTTGGTTGTTGACCAACAGAAAGAAAGCATGGCGGCATAAACCGTATATCTCGGAGAGGCCCCCTCAGAGGAGCGTAGAAGGAGGAGAGTAGGCTGGGGTTGCTCCTTATGTGTCAAATCCAGTCAGCAATCTCGGAGTTGGAATAGCTTTCTATCTCCAAATCCATGACCATGATAGCGTAGGCAAATCTATTATAAGTAGTATCCGTGGGGGTGGTGGAAGCCACATAAAGCTTTCATGGACACAGGAGAGAGGTTAACCCTCATATCCTTGACCAGAAATTGTTTGGCAAACTCTACAGCACCAGTTGAGGATATCAAAGACTTGTGTGTGGATATCTTAACACCAAGCCGTTGTAAGCCTAGCCGGTACTGTTCCGCCACAAGTGGATCGGTGATGAGAACATCATCACCTAATATAGCATACCTGTCGAACAGGATCCCAGGTCTAACCTGTTCCGCAGCCCACCACACCAAAACATGATGGGTGAACGCGAACAAAGGCCAATAACCATAATAGCCTAACGGTTGACCGGTCACAAAGGACACTTGAGACAGAGCCCTCTTAACGAAGGGTACCTCAAATACATTCGTCCCTAATGTTGTATTCACAACACTTGAAGCAAATGACCTGTCAAACAATAGCGCAAGCCTTTCAAACAGAAACACAAGAGGCCACCCATCGGTAGCACTCTTGAGGTCATAGCTTAAACATGTTTGACTAGGAACTAAACGAATGAGAGGTGCTGTTTGATCATCCATTGGGATGCGGCGGAGGACCTCCGCAAACCAATGGTGGATGGGTTTCAGCAACCTCTCACATAGTTTCCTATTGCGAATATACGACGCTTGCCAGCACCCTCACACGTGCAACCTAGTTTGCCTGGGGATCCCTATATCGTCGCAGGATGGTAGAAAGGGCCCTATACGGCGCTCAAACCAATCCAAATCCTCGGGTGTGAAGGTTTTATTCCTCACATCAAAGGCGTAACGAATACGGGGAGGCCACAAGCAGCCATGTGACCATTGGGTACCCTGTGAGTGCCCAACGACCAACAGCCATTGAAAAGCGCCCAACTCATGAGAAAACGATGTGAATGAAGAGCGAAAGTTCCGAATCTTACGATAAGGAAGTTTCCTTCTCTCAACCCACACCCTTTTCGTCAATGAGTGTGTCGGCAAGGCTTTCCAGGTTGGTTCAAACCGTAACCCTTGTTCAAGGGGTATACGTTTTATCCAGGGAGCATAGCGACTGATAAGTCGATGAAAGTTCTCCTTAATCGAACCAACCAGCCCCACCACCTCGTCAATATTATTGGGTGGGGATATTCTACTAGAAAACGTTGATTTATCAACCTTCTTTGCCAAAGTAATGATCTTTGACAGAGAGAATCTTTTTTAATAAAACTTCACCAGCATGTCCGCTTTCTCATCCTTCTTCAGAATAATACGCCTATGATGAGACGGAATGATCCGAGGGTAACCGGACCGAGTGAGAGAAACTGGTACCCGCATTGTCAGGATGAACGAATTCATCACCACCATAGGCCATCATCAAGGATGAAGCTGCTTGCTTAAAATAGAAAGCGCAGAACAACCACCCAGATTTCCGACCAAGGTGAACAATGCGAATAACAACAAGATGGATCCCCACACAGAGTTCCTTGTTCAGACCATCAAAGATCACTAAAGCACCTTTTGGTATGTATTGCCCCCTAATCAGATCCACCAGACGAGAAACTCCATTCCGCACTGCTGCTGAGTCGTCGGACTTATCCACCAAGGGATTCGTGGGATTTCTATGGATTGCGTTGGGGGAAATCTACCAAAGCTAGGCAGATAGATAGACTCCTTTCCCGCTGCTAAGGGAGAGTAAGAAATAAAATCAATCAAATGATTGTTTTTTAATTGAATCAGCGCCTCCTTTTCTTTTGGGTATGCAGGTACTACGAGTCCTCTCACTACCAACCAGCAGACATCATCTGGCTGGTCTTGCCGGTATCAACAACAAGAAAAAAACAACCAACCAAACCAAATGGAAACAGCAATTAACTATGGCTCTTGGCCCAGACAACGTCCTAGGCGTCGGGGAGATCGTAGCAACAAGGAACGCCTAGACGACGTTTTTATTCCTGGGCTGCAGTAAGCAGATCGAGAGGTCGTTCCGCCCCTTGTCCCCGAATATGGGTAATATGTTCTCAAAAATTCTTGCTCCAATCTGACCTAGCTGGCGAGCGATCCCAGTTCGCGGCAGAGAACAAGACAGCAAGCGAGCGTACCTTTGTTCGCTTCTTCTCCACCAAGCACGGAAGTTTAAGGATAACTGTAGGTCGGTGGCTACCTAAGGAAACTCCGATTCGATCCGCCCCCCAGCTGGGAGGCATCTACCTCATCCCGATCACAAGGAGAGGTTCACCATGATGGGGGTACTTGTTTTTTTTTCCCTTCCGGAAAGAAATGCATAGGGGACCATCCTTTTGTTGTGTTGCGGCATGCTCCTAAGATTTACGGATTCGCAGGGGGCCTCAGGCCCTACTTAGTTGACTGACAATGACAAAGGCTTGCGAAACTAAGTAGGGCCTTTTGAATGAATTGAATCTTTAGTAGTCTATCAGTGGTGCAAAGCGGCTTTGTGCCCCTTTTCAGTAGGGGAGCTAAGGGTTAGACCTTCCTTAGAAAGTCAGCGAACAGCGGTTCTTGTAGGTATGGCCTTCCCCCTTGACTCTCCTAACGTCGAGCTAAGTGACTTCGTAACCTTTGCGTAGCGTAGTAGAATGAAGGCTACGCACTGACGCTCTCTTATCTATTAGCCTAAGCGTCTTCGCTAACTCGCTCGCCTACTATACTATACCCTACTATACAATACATAGGGTAGGCTAACCCATAGGTCCTTAGTAGCGTTGACAAAGAAGAACAGCCGGTTAAAAGACAGTGAATCTTTATAAATATATTTATAAAAGATTCTATAATAATGAAAAAGATATTTGATATAGGCCAGCTTGACAAGCTACCCTTCCTCTTGATCTTAGGTGCGAATAGAAAGATCTCTTTTTTAGTACTTCCACTTATCTATCGATCCCGGCCCGGAAAAGTGACCGACCAGGGCCCTCTTTTTGAATGAAAGAAAGGCTTTCTGAGCCCTAGCCCTGTAAGCCCACACCTGTGTAGAGTAGATCGTTCAACACCTGCGGCACAAACCCATTTTTGACCTATTGGTCCTAGTATCATAGGCGACCGAACGGCCGCCCCCTAATTACTAGACCAACCCGCTGTAATAATTCCATAAACACCTAACGAAGATATGGCAAACAAATAAAGTAGCCCTATGTTCGAATCTGACAATACCATACCATAATCAAAAGGTACAACGGCCCGAGCGACCAGACTTAACATAAATGTAGCCACTGGAGCCATTCTAAAAAGGGAGAAATTAGCACTACTTGGTGAAATAGGTTCTTTTAGAATCAATTTCAAACCATCTGCTAGAGGTTGTAACAATCCGAACGATCCCACTACATCAGGACCCTTTCGACGTTGCACAAAAGCCATTACTTTACGTTCAGCTAGCACTAAAAAGGCTACTCCTAGTAGAAGTGGTAGAATTATTCCAAGTATTTCAGCTGGAACAGCTATGTACGTTTTCGATTTTCTATTCACTCATGATCTGGCCTGGTCGACCCAATCATGATATTGAAGGATGGGACCTTTTCTCGAAAAACTTTTGTTTCACATTTTCGGAACTAGAAGACATAGTTGATTAGATCTAAAAAGTGAAAAATCTGTTCGCATAACCAAGCATTTTGGCCATGTAACATGACATCATAATAGTCATTTGTCAGAAAGCCCGGACTGTCAATCCGATCGTCGGAAATAACAGCCCGAACAAGGTCGGGCATCGTCCACTCCGGCGGTACTTGTCTATTTGACAGTAGAACTCAGTCTTCGCATTTATCGCAGATTTGATTAAATACCCGCTCTAACTCAGGTGGAGCGCTTTGCGCGTCCGACCTAGTTGAAGAAAGAGTGGAAGAGGTACTTGACAGACTATCAAAAGACATATTCCTAGTATCTGATAGCATAAATTGGACATCACTGGACGTTGGATTTCCAAAGAGTAAAAGTGGATTGTTATTCAACATAGGCTACTTTGGAAAATAGCTCTGCTCCCCTTCAAAAAAAGAAAGAGAGACTTGTTTGTTGTAAATCGCTGGTTGGTTTACCAACCAAGAAAGGGCAAGGGGAGCCCCGCAACAAATAGATGGGGGTAGGGGATCTTTATCATTCAGCGCAGTTGTCGCTTAAATGCAGAGAATTGGCCATTCAATCTTGTAAACTCATTGAGACCGCAATTGGAAAAAGAGAGACGAACGGAGAGGAATAACCAATCGATGAAATAACATGAAACCATTCTGTTTCAATAGAGGTACGAGAAACGGTTGGGGGCAATGAAGTAGGTGAAGTGGTTGGATTTTGCGAGCTGTTCCAACCACTGCCGGATGTGATTCCAAGAGCCAAACGAGAATGAATACCACACAGAAGAGTCAAGACCAGGCTCCCTGATGGAATGTTTAACCGATCCATTCCGGATCGACCGAATTGGTACGGAAGTTGTAACATGGGAAAACCACAGAAAACACAACTTATTTGAATAACCCGGTGACCTACCAATTGTAGAAGTAGGATCTTTGGCAAGCAATAAGCACTTAAATAATACAATTCGAGTGTACCATCTTCTTTCTCATTTCGAGGAAAAGGCGCGGGAGGGAAAGAAAACAACGAAGGGATCCGAATCGGACCTAAATGGGAATGACATGAAAAGTCTTTTTCAAAACCTAGTATTAAGGGCGTTACGACGATATACGAGAGGAATGAAGAAAAACTCGTGATTGGTGTGGAGGGGAAGATCTTTTTATTATATAGTTCAAGAAAGAGTCGTCTCATTTCCTTACATTAGCAATGGGAGATAAAAAAAAGTCAATATCTGTTGTTTTTTTCACTTAAACTTAATAAGAGGTCCCCTCTTTTTTAAATTGAGTTCATTAACTTTCAATCGCATTTGGGCGTTCTTTCTCTCGAGAGCCCTCCACCGATCACAGTCGTGATCCATTTCTGCCCGTAGCCGAGCACGTTCGTTGTCACGAACCCGATCTATTTCTCGGGCTTGATCCAACCGGCTGTCGATCTCGTCAAGAACCGTCTTGAGGCGCTGGAACCTTTCTTGTCTGGCCTCCTTACCCTCGGTGGGGGATTCACTCAAGTGGCGAATCTCCCTAAACCATAAGTCGCCAATCTAGGCGTATGGTCTTTGTTCATTCCAAAGAAAGAAGGTAGTGTTCGGTAACTAACTGTTCGCCGGTTGGCTCGTTTCCTATCCCCTATCCAAAAAAGGTGGAAGGCGACCCCCTAGCCAAACACTTCTTTTCCCTTTTCCGTAACCTTCAACTAAGCTTCAAGACCGATTCTCCCCTGTACAAACTCCTCACTTGGATCTTCCTACCGCTGATGAGAGGCCATCCCCTCCCTACCACCATATATTCAATATGCCTTTTTTTTTTCAATCCTCCCTTCAACAGATCCGTAAGGGCAGATCTGGTAGCAAGAGATCCATTATCAGATTAAGTCAAGGGATTGCCTAGCTAGCGCATATCGAAGAGTTTGAGCAGTGGCCTTTGTTCACATCCTGATTGGGTTCCATCGAGGTATCTTCTTCTCCTCTTGTTGCGACAAATCGAGTTGCAGCACATGACGAGTGCCCATCTTTCCCGAAGCTCCACTTTCATAAACACCCATCGGTACAACAATTGATCACAACGGAAAGTAATTAAGCTTGATCCCGTTTTCCATCGAATCCTATTCTCAACCTCGAGTCAGGAGTTGTTGCCCTAACTTCGTTAGCCTAGAAAGGCTTTGTTTGAAAGCTGTCTTTTCAAGAAGAAAGTAACACCGCTACTACTATTATAATATAATAGCTACCGATTCTCATCCGAGGAGAACGGAACTACCTTTAGAGTAGACCTCACTGCTGCGGTTACGCCTCCAACAGATGAAATCGCACCGTCGTCTTCCCAGCGTAGAGCAAAGCAAACAAGTCAGCCTGAGTTCCATAAGTCTCTTTAGTTAGTAGCAAAAAGGCTAATCGGTAATAAGCCTTCAGTCGACCATCGGGAGATACGCCTCCAGGCCAAACAGATAAGGGAAGCGAGAACATGATCTTCTTCCTTTGCCTTTGATATGATTACCTCTTAAGCGAGCGAGTACTCATATTATGCCTTCCTTTCAGTCCTCTGATCTTACCTTATACCCTCCATGCTATGCGGGGAAGCGAGGTAAGGGCTAGCTTCTAATCTCCGATGATGCCCAGCGAGTTACATACTTTCAGCGAGCATAAATAACCAGTACATAAGAGCAAACGAGCTACATAGTTATCGCGAGTATAAAAGGGATTAGCAGGTAAAATCTTTTTCCGCTTATTCCCGGGAGTAACGCAGGTTAGGGATTAGCCGTGACTCTTTATTACCTAACGTCGTCTTGCGCCATATGTACTGATCTTTGGTTGGCTCGTAAAGGCCATCAAGGGTCGACAGAGTTGAACCCTTGAGTAGATCGCAGGAGACTTGCTGTGAGACGAACGAGACCTTACTTGAGATATCGCACCTATCGCTCGGCTTAAGTTGGGAAGCGAATGGCTTCTTTTTGATCGCCTTAAAAAAATGGGTACAGCGGATAGATTGTATAAGCTTGACTTAGGAGATTCATTACCAATGATACCAATCAGTCTGATTTTGGATAAGGTGAAGCTTTTTGTTGGAGATGGAAATTGATATAGGCTGATATCAGATTTTCTTAACATTCCTATCTATGATGCGTAGGTTTGATGTTAGTATGCCTCCTATTGGTGAGCTCACAAGGGTGGGTCATATTCAACATAGTTTTGATGTCTTCGATCGTGAGTTTACTAAAAGGTTCCCTGGAATTGAAATTGATAGATTCGTGAATGAAGTCTTGATTTCGACTAGAGAGAATGATCAAGTTACATTCGATGTGGATGCTTTATATAAGCTATTGAATGATCTCCAACTGGTTGGAACGATCCATTCTATTGGTCCTGGCGATGATTGCCATATCATTTATAACCGGCGTGTGGTTATTGTGGACAATACTGGTAAGGTAGTAGTTCTATAAGAGTACGGTAATTGTAAAACCTTTCTACTTACCAGCTATTCCAGAATGGAATGAGCCCGTACCGTAATGAGTGAAGGCTGTTCTAAGATAAAATCCAGAGGCCAAGAGTTCCGACTATCGAATCAAAGAAGCGCGAGCTCTACTGTATCTACGCTATTGCCCGATCAGAACTCTACTGTATGAGATTAGTTATCCGTCTCCCCTGCCCTGTTAGAACAGTCTGGTCTTTAACAACACAACCTGAAAGGAAGCCATTCCTTTTAGTAAGTTTCTAGCCGTCTTGATGAGGGCAAGACTCAAATACGGAATAAGGAAATGGCACAGCTGAGTGCTAGAATCTTAGTCGATGGAAGTTAGATTCACTAAATGAATATTCGTTCCATTGAAATATCATAACTGTCAAACTCTTTGTTCTCATAACAGAGAACCCTATCATAGGCCCTTAGCCTTAGTTGGAAGCTAAACCAAAGCTAAGCTTGTAGGCTCGTAGAGAAAGCTATTGTGCAGTTATACCCACAATCCATGTTCCTGAACAGTCTCGTTCGAACATCTGATTCACCTTAGGGCGGACACTTCACTTCAAGCTTAAACCTCCGTCTATGATCGGCTTGCTTTCTCGGTATCGTGAGTCTCAACTCTTTAAGCCGGCTAACTAATAGATAGAGATATAGCTCAGTAAACACGGGAATCACTATCGCCTTCGGCTTAAACACGGCTACGCTTCGCTCTTTTTCACTATCGCTAGTCTGTAGTCTGTGAAAGAAGATTGCAATTTCTGGTCACTTTCAGTCTAACCCGGATTTACTTAGTTAGTCGGGACTTGCTTCTTAGCGTGTAGTGGATCAACCAGGCTAGCTTTCCTGTAGTAGAGCGCGGGGAGAGTGACCATCAGGGCCTTGAATAGGGTGTGCCTTTTTTTTCTTTCTTTTTTTTAGGAGTACTCTTGAATGTACTATACAGTAGGTTCTCAGTGCCCTAAGATCCCAATCCCAGATCGAGTTCCAATCGCAGAATTGTTCTCAAGCGAATGGCTTTTACTCAACCTCAATTCATTCAGTTAGGACCTCCCTTTATGTATGTCATTTCTATCCTTGCCAGCGTGAGGAGTCAGATCGGATTCTAGCACTTGCATGGAATCTGGGAGAGTGGCTATTTGCAGCCTCTCTTGGCATGAGCACTAGCATCTTGCTAACATCGGCTTTTTCCTCCGACTAGAAGGGGATCTTGTTCACGGCGGATTCAAGATCCTCAAATGTGGCTTTGGCTTCAGCTATCTCATTCGTTCTTTTTTATCTTTTTATTGGTAAGTAGCCCTTTTCGGGTTAGTTGAAAGACCAAGAATGGCCTCTTTGAAAGAAGACGACAGACATGCTGGGAAGGAAAAGGAAGGAGATGTGGCCTAAGTAGGTACAACAAAAGGTACTAGTATGGGCGCAATATGCGATTGGAAGCTCTTCTTTGGCAGGTTTCATGATTTGCTAATCCGATCTTGTAAGTTGGCTTATCTTAGGCCACCGACTGAGACGATGGCTTGAAACCCGGGTAGAAATCAGACCAATCGAAAACCTTGGAAGCAACAAATCGCGGGGCGTAAGCTGTTGAATAAGCTGTGGGTCTTGAGGCAGATGTGGCATCTTCTGAACCACCGTAGTTAGGGGGAAAAAGCTCATCTTTTTTCAATGCAACCAGAGGGCTCTTAGTACGCTAACGCTACTACCTGCCCGAGGATGTTTTTTGGTTTATGTCGGCCAAAGAAAGGGCTTCCCTATCAGCACAAAGAATCAATTCAATAAGAGAGGATTGGATTTCAAAAAGAAAAGACAAAAACCGCATTGAGTGGGGCCTGCCCTAAAATGGCCCTTACAGAGCTTCTCTATCAAGAGCTGCTAGTTGGTGGTTGAGGAGTAATAGGTTCCGCATAAGCTACATTTCGTGGGGGAGGCACCTATCCAGTACTTCCGAACTCGTCTTTCATCTACAGACATTGGGTCGCTAAAGCCAATAGTTCGGTGTCCGGGCAACAGCCACTCATCTTTGGTTGCAGCTTCGGCGGAAGCCTATGCTTTCAGTTCAGTTCCATTCCTTGGTTCTCCGGTTGATTGCCCAGCCCGCGTCACACCTTAAAAAGCTTTGGAACGGCAGTTTAACTTACTTCTCACGGACATTGGACCTTCTTCAAACTGGCCTTTGAACTTGAGCAAAGAGTCTATGGGATCTAATCTAAAGGGGAGCTATTTGCTAATCGAGGGCTTCACTTCCCTGCTCTGGTTCAAGACTAGCTAGGTATCCTCCTCAGTATCGTTACCACGCTAGCTTGAATAGTCTCAGAGCTTGGCTACGATTGCCTCGAAGGAATGCAGAGCTGTCTTATAGTAGCGAGCACCCCCTTATGAACCTTAAACCAGAGGACAGAAAGAAAGCAAAAGGAGAAGGAAGAGAAGGGACTAATATATGTATGTTATCCTACTAGCAGTGACTAGAAGGAAGGGAGCCAAGTCACTAACTAGAGGAAGGGTCTACGATTGCCGGGTCGTGTTCGTGAACCTATAAAGAACTTAAAAAATGGCTGACACTCCTCGGAAATTACTGAAAGACTGGCCTACGACCCCTCACTGAAAAAGGTCTCTCTCTGCTTAAAGGAATTTAAGAAAAGTCTTTGGGCGTACTTTGACGAGGGGTGACAACTCCTTCTTTCTATTCTATATAAGTGCCAATAGCCGAAAAAAAATCTTACTATTAAAATAGAGGGATTCTTAGTCTAGCGCGTAGTTTAAAAGAATTAAATTAAGAGAATCAGCGATCTATGCCTTACGAACGTCAACCACCTCTTTAAGGTCTTAAGTAGTTAGGGGGCGCGGAGCCGCTGTTATCCCCTCTTAGCGAGTATGGTACCCACTCCTCTTATTGGCTGGGGATGTACACAGCAGTCGAAGCAACGTATAAGAAGCGTCGATCGCGATACGCCTTCGATCACCCGGATAGATTGAGTCAAGTAATGGCATCCACGGAGAGCTTACCTTAACTGGCATGACATTTAAAGAAGGCTACGTCTAGACCTGAATGAAGAATCCCTGAGTCTTCCGGTCGAGGCATATTATCTAAGCGACTCTCCTTTCAGTCTCACTTCCTACGTACCAAAGCTTTAGAGAGGGAATTCTTTATCTAAGGCAAAGTGTCCCTAGGGTTTCATTAATAAGATAGATTCCTTACAAGCAAGGGTGCAGATGAAGCAGCGCTCAAGCCTATAGCTAACGATTAGATCTTAATCTTTCTCGTAGGACAGTTCAGTGAGCCTTAAACCATAGGATAGGAAAGGAAACAAGCAACGGACCAGTTCAGTAATATAATTAATTCCTTCAGTTCCGTAATAATATAATAATAGGCGAAGGTATTGACTCGAGCTGCTATCTGCTCACCGCTCCTCTGTTCGAGCTACAAATCCACGAGAATCATGGACTATTGAGAATCGAGGTTTCTCACCGGGTCTTCCTACCCGTGAAAAAACGAGTTTTTGCTTAGTGACATCGAGGTCCTGGTTCTATTCAAAAGCAGCAAGAAAGCGTAGCGAGGTAGGTTTGAAATCTCACTTCCTACGTTCCTTGATTCTCCGGTACTAAAAAGAAAGTCTCATTCGACAGCTGTTACAGTCCTTCCCTTGGGACTGCTACCTTTAAGACAGCATTCTCTGGAGAGGTCTTGATAGAGCCTGTGCTAACGCCTTGATTCTGCAACTGAAATTCGATTTATTCGCTCACAGGAAGTTTACTTGTAGCAAGCGTAACGTAAGCGCTTACAGCCAAGTCAGCTCAGTATTTAAAGAAAGAGAGAAAGATGGAGTCTCCCGTGGGAAAGAAGCGCAGGACTGACTTTGATTGCTCGTTAGAAGAAGGAACGGAGTAGCTCTCCCGATAGTACGTATTCTTTTTCTAGTCTTGGGGAAGGAAATGAAATCCTATAGCTTAGCTTGAGTAAAGCCCATTAGTAGTAATGCCTAGGGCAACCTTAAGAATTATATTCCATTCCTCCTACCGTCCCTCTCCTTTCAGTCGAGCTCACATCCCTCTCACTTCGTTCGAGCGATTTCATACCGGTCGAGCATCTTCAATCTTCATAGCAAGAGTTCCTTCGTACCTTGCTTTAAAGCGATATTCTGTCTTTCAGTGCAAGGAATGAATAAGTTTGAGTTCATATCTGCCGTAACTCGCCTCTCGATATTCTCGGTGAAAGCATTTACATGTGGTGGGTTGCTTATGGTGAAAAGATTTCTGAAGTAATCCACTAAAATTGACTTTTCCTGGATCCGTCTGCCACTCTCCCGAAGCATCCCGAATGCCATGTATACTATTACGTTTTTGTCGCTGGGAGGCTTCTTTATGGAAGTCTTCAGTCTTTCTGTCACCTGCCTTAAGCCAGACCGCCCTTGAACGTTGTCTCCACATCAATTCTTCTTGCTCCAACAGGTGATTAATTTCCCTCGACAACTGCCTCTCCTTCTCTTGGGTATCTGTTGAGTCTGCCCTGTGCCGAACTGAAGCCAACTCTTGCTTCTTCTGTTATAAAGAACGTTGAATATGTCCAAACGAGTGTTTGTTCCAGAGTCGAAGATTAAGATTAGTACGACACGATTGAATCTTTTGACTGACTCGATAAAGGGCTGATCCATTAACTAGGCTATTCCAAGCTGTAGTGACAACCTCCTCGCACTCGCTGTGGCTCAGCCACATCGACTCGAATCGAAATCACTTCTTCTGGGGCCTGGATACCCTTGGTTGACCTTGACTATGAAGTAGTATAGGATCATGATCTGAAGTAGAGGCTACCAGATGTTTGACCACAGCTAGGGAAAATAACTCACACCAACCCAGAAGCCGTAGCTCGATCTACGCGCTCTCGTACTTCTCCGCCGGCCTTTCTTCGATTTGACCATTTGAAAGCATGTCCCATATACCCAAGATCATGTAGGGTACAGTCTACCAACGCCTCTCTGAAGGCTCGCATGAAACTCGGGGCTCGATCTTCCGACCCTGTCGTTTCACTAATGTGCAGAATCTCATTAGAATCACCGATAAAGAGAGAGCCATGGGAGGTTTGACTGGTTGCTTAGTCTTCGAGTTGCCAATAATGTTTTCTCTGCGAGGCTTGGGGATGTCCATAGAATCCAGTTAAAGGCCAACGCTTAGCCGGATCGTGACTCTCAATCACAGCATCCACAAAGCCAGTGGAATACTAAAAAATGCGTAAGTCAACCTCGTCTTTCCAAAACAATGCTAGACCCCCCTTCTTGCCACAAGGGTCAACACATAAACCATTCTTAAACTTCGTTATTCTTCTGACGTCATCTACCTTTCGGGACCGGATCCGAGTCTCCATAAGGAAAACAACGTCGGGATCTTCAAGTCTCACCAGATCGATGAGAGATTGAACTGTCCGGGGGTTCCCAAGCCCCCGGCAGTTTCAACTTCATGTTTTCATGGCGCTCGACGGGACTGGGAACCAGTCGCCGCCGTTTCAGTAGTGTTTGGAGTATCCAGATCCATTGCCTCAGATCTACTTTTCTTTGGACCATCTACAGGTTGAACCCGAGAGGAGCGCTCAGTTTGTTCCCATTTCTGACTTGTGCACCAGCCACTCCTAGCGCTAAGCATAGAAAGCTCTCACGCGCGAAATAGGCGGCTTATAAAGCCCAATTCTTATATTACACCTCCATAATTGAATGAGGTGGGTGTAATGGAAGGCTAATTGAATCGTGTACCGTGAGTGAGCTATTGGCCCTTCCCGGAATCTTCTTGCTATGCGTCCCGCCTAAAGTGGTAAGAAAGCCAAAGGGCGCCCTTAAAGCGAAAACGGACAACCCATTCCAGGCTTCGCCGACTGAGGATACTTGCTGTGGGATCTAGCGGCTCCAGCTGCGTTGACGATATTCCTTCATTGCGACTTATCTTGCACGATCAAGATCAAAGTGTCCGTCCGTTCGGTAAGTCAGCCAGTCGTCATCTTATCTTGCACGAGCATCGTCGTCCCCATCACTTCCTCATCCTCTAGAGGAGTTGAAGATACTTCTTTGTTCCTCTTGTTCTTCCTTTTGCTCTGACTTCTTCTCATCTAAGCATTTGCTTCGGCCTACACTCGGCCGAGCGGGGAATATCAAAAACAACTCGAACAAGACCGGGGTCAACCGACTTAGAAGAAGACACAGATACAGATGGGTCAACAGATTCAGAGGTAGACTTTTCAAGCGACACAGAGACACGGGTACATAAGGAATCACATCATCGCCTCCTCCTTGCTTCTTCGCGGACTGATTTTTTATCGGCTAAGGATGTGGATCAAAGGCCACTGATGCAGTCTATAATAACGAACCTCGTGGCCAATGGGAGCCTGTGACTTTCCCAAATGGAAGTAGACCGCCAACAGCACGCACTTGCAGCCTTGGTTGATAGGAATCAGTGGAAAGCCCAATTGAGCATTTCGAGAGCCAGGAGTGAAGTTAAGACTCGGTCAGCAACAAGATCACCTCCTTTTGCATCTGTCTCCCAAGCGAAGCTTCCCAGTAAGTTGGTCATAAACAACTCAAGGGATAAAAACCTTCAGCCACAGAATCGAAAGAAAAAAGCTACACTTATCGCAAGCAGCAAGCCATAAAGGGGAGGGGGAAATTCTAGTTCATTATGAGCAAGTAGGGGGCGACAACTAAAGAGGTAGCGAGACTAACCGCGCAGTAATATATTTAGGGAATATTTTACAATAAGACCTGGAGCTTAGTCTGTCGACTCTATGAGGGGAAGAAAGAATTATGATCGGCCATCATCAAAGAGAAAAAGTGCATCCCTCCTGGGATGAAATTTAGCTAATTCAGTAAGAGCCATGCCATGCGCCTATCTAGCGCATGATAGTTGTTAGGGATCCGCTTCCTTCTTAACTCCGGATAGCAACTCTACGATGTAGTAGTCTAGGAGATATCAATAGCTATAGTTTGCATTGGGTGCATCTAAATCCGCGTTTTTCTACCTGCATTTTACAGTGAAGCTGAACCAACTTTCGAATCGACTGACTTGAAGATAGGGCCGGCTGGATAAGTTCCCAAAGGCCCCCTGAGTGACCAGCTAAGTATCTGATTGGAGGAGTCTCTGGCATAGTTTTGAATAAGAAACCGGTGGTTGAAAGCTGGAAATCATTCTAAAGATCGGATTCGTCTTTAACCGCGGAACGTACTGACTCATCTTATCAAGTTTGATAAAAAGCCAATAGCCTGAGAAGAAAAGAGATCATATACGAAATGATCGCTATATAGCGAATAAACCATCTTTTCACTAAAAAGGGGCGGTGAAAAGAATAGGAACTGGTTAGACTTTATAAATAATACCTGTGGAGTAAAGCTCAGAAAAATGATCATTTCCGGGAACGGGTGAAACCCTTTCGTTCGTGCATAAAGATATGGATAGGGATGCCGTTACCAACCCATAGTAGTAGTAAGAAGCCTGTATATACGCTCAAGCAAGAAGGAGCAGGGTTTGATCAAAGTAGAATGCCTTTTTTGAAGAAAAGCACCGGTGTGAAAAGAATATATACTATAACGGCTGGCCTTTTTCAAGGCAAGGGGAGCTCATCTATTCATTTCCCTCTTACGAGCCTATGCTCAGGATGTTCTTCGATCCCAGCAAGTTCTTCGCTCGTGGGCTACCCTCTTAGCCCGTTCTAAGCTTAGATCAATACCTAATGATACATGTTCCGTCAATTGAATTGACTCGGCCTTTCGCCAGTTGGAAATAGAGGCAAGAGGGAGCCAAGCCAGCAACTGTGGTTGTGCCATTTGGGGGGCTAAAGTAGTCTAGCGGCGGTGAAGAGACGATAGTAGACCAGACGGGGACACCACCAGAACACCCGAACAAGGATCCATTTTCTTTCGTTTGCAGCTATAGTACATATGCGCACTTTAGATTTCTGTCTAACTAATAATATTCCTTAGCGTACTGCAAGACAGGTCAAATTCCATTTCACGGTTCTCTTAGAGGTCAAGATCGGCGATTACAGAAGCCTTACCCAATTTGATGTGATCGACGCCCCAGTGCAGTACAACGTACTCTTGGGAAGAGAATGGATACACAGGAAGATGTGTGTACCATCGAGCCTCAACCAGTGCATCATGCTATGGCATAACAATTACGTTAAAGTTTTCCCCGCGGACCCAAGGCCCTTTGAATACGAAGCCAAGGCAGCGGAAGTCTACGCTGATGCTTATTACTATTCAAAGGGCGATCTTCAAATCAGGTTTTTCGGTCTGATCGACCGATCGCCGCTATTGAAGCCCCGTCGAAGACACCAGTCGATCGGGCCTCGACGACACAAACAAGTCAGTGATGCTAGACTGGTATGGAGATGGAGTGCCGAACAACCAGTAAAATGAAGAAGAAAGCATTTGGTTCGGCTGTAGTTTCATAGATCTACATGGGAATCCTCTTGAGATCGATCATGCAGTTACGGCCAATCAAGCAGAGATTCGATTGGCCTTCCAGAGAGCTGACATTAGAGGACTTACACCCAAAGCACCAGAAAAGCTGTACGACATACGATCAGAAGTTCAAGATGATGTGATCGAAGTCAACCTATAGGCAAAAGCAGAACCTCGGCCCACATATGTCAGTAAGAACCTATCTAGTGAAATGGCCGAAGCGATTGTCAATCTTTGCAAGAATACAAAGACTGCTTTACTTGGGAGTCTTCATAAATGCCTGGCCTTGATAGGAATCTGGTCGAGCACCGGTTACCGATCAAGCAAGGCTTCAAACCTTACAAGCAACCACCCACAATAGAATTTCATCTGCTCTTTTCAGCAAGTCTGATCTATAGGTAGGGGAGGGCACCTTGGTATGACCTAAGGGGTGGACTGTCACTGAATTCCATCAAAATCCAATGAGCAACCCCCATTAGAAGAGAATAAGGGGTTACAACAATCATGTTAGACTAAGAAGAGCCTTGGGATCCAGTCCCTTGGACAGACCGATGCTGCGCCTCATTAGACAGCAGCGAAACATACAACTCGATGTTAATCAAAGTTGGTACGCTCCACAGCTTAAAAAGAAGGGCTAGCAAGCTTGTGAGGGTTGGTAGTGGCACGTAAGGCGCGCCCTTCTGTAAATGGCCTCCTGTCTTTGCTTGTGTTGTGTAGTATGACGTCCACGTCGTCTTTTACTCTTGTTCCTTAACTCGTCCCTTCGCGTAGCCCACGGAGCGGTTCGTAGGTTAGCTCGTTAGTAAAGCAAGGAAATCCTACTGGCGGTAGCGGTTGTACCTTTGACCTATGTCTAGCCGCTTCTTTGATCATCGCATTCATTATTGATTCACATTCTATCCTCGGGCGGGAAGTCTCAAAGCTCTTTTGCCAGCATTGAGGAACCTGATAATTTTGATTAAAGTAGTTATCCGATAGACGCGATTTGACAATTAGCGGAGGTGTCACCTTCTAAACCTACTTTTCTTGAGTCAATAGAGTACGACCTGGATCAACAAAACCCATCCCCGTCTGAGTAGAGACTTCCTAAGCTAAGAAGTTTTCAAAGCAAGGGAGGAATGAACTTCTAGCTTGATTACCGGGAACCCTCTCTTGATAGATGAAGAACCCCTGGCCAAGCGCTCGGAAAGTGCTCCTCCAGCTGTCTGTCCCGCAGAGAGGTAGTTAGAATAGACTCCGAGACAAGAAGCTGACAGAGAAGCAAGGGTCTTGAGGGGTGAGCCCTATGACTAAAGATACACGAGCTCCTCTACACCCATTTCCTCGGAAAGCCCTTTTGCCAGCTTAGCGTAGAGAGATAGCCCCATGAAAGGAAGAATATATGGGTAGATCAAAGCCGGCTGAAGGCCAAGAATGGGATACGGGGACGAAAGCTCAGAGACCATTTGTTCAACTTCTCTACCAGAAGCGGAAGATGAACCCATATGAATTTAGTTCTAAACCACCTGATTGATATCATGGCGTAGATATAACATGATTCTATTTCTTAGCGGGAAGAGCCTCTCCAGCCTTAGGGGAGAACCAAAGACCCCTTTCTCTTCTCTACTTAGCCGCGGGCAGAAGATCTCCTCCCTATAAAGAAGGGAGCACGGTCTTCATTCGAGAGAGCTTCTTTTCAGTCTTTTCCCCGAATCAGCACGATGGTCATCTCCTTCCTACCTGACGAGCACATCAGACAATCGGCTCTTTCATGACTCCATAACAACTACCTTATCCATTGATCTCTTGTGAATGTGAAGGTCCCAAGAACTACCTTCGCTTTTCAAGCTGCAGCTATTGCTATTGTTGTGCTTGGGAATTGTTTGAGCTTATATCGATCGTTAGCTTCACTAATCTCCCCACGGTTTATCCTGCGATTTATCTTTACTGAACCTGGCCAAAGGATTTATTTTACAATGTATATGTCTTAGTTGACAAAGCTGTTTACGTAATAGGCTGCTGGCTAGAAAGATAGGAATTTGGAATGTTGAGATGACTGGTAAGTTTATCGAAACACTCGAGTAGATGCTTTCAACAAGCCCCGCTCACAGATAGCTAATGAGCTAGCTCTTTGAATTAAAAAGGAACCAGCAATACTGGATGCGATGTTTGGAACAAAAA
>NW_028196864.1:25000-45000 GCF_037176805.1 Vigna unguiculata
GACTACAATTAAAGAAATCACTACACACTGTCTATCTATCTGTTTCCATCTAATCAAAGACAGTTCCATTCGATCTTAGGCGATCCCAGGTTACCGACTCTCCGGCCTCATTTCGAGGCACGATTGGAGAGCTCCTTGGGCCCGCCGCTTTCTCCAAAATGGAAAACTTTCAAGATTAGCGTACTTTTCTATCTATCACTTACGTCATTTCTTGTTGTCAGTCAATCTTCATCAAGACAGTTGACCGAGTCGAAACCTATTGCTCAAGTCTTCCGAACCCGAATAACGAGAAAACTTTTCTCTTATATACGATACCATCAGACGCGCATTCCTTGGGATCAGAAGGAAGACTCTTTCATTTCAACGTCTACTCAGTTTGCTATCTTTTTCAGGATAAGGATCGGCCTATCCAACCACTATGGGATATGAGGTTTTTCCTCGGCTGCACAATCCGATGTGCAGAACTACTGAACGGAAAAAGGATCCTATTCCTCAGTCGACTTCCACCCGCCCGGCTAGTTGCATCAAAGGCATTAATTGTTTGACGGAGTTCTTTTCCGAGAGGGAAGAAGGGCAAGCAGGTCCCCCAAACGGTCTCAGAGTACGCAAGTCTTCGATTGGAGAAAGAGGTCGGGTTAGGGCAGGAAGGCTAAAGCTGCCGTTAAGCGGTTAAGTAGGAAGGATAGGTCTATAGTTGTTGTAGTAGAAGCTAAAGGTTGTCAACTTACGTTCTGTTCCAGCTTGAAAGTGAAGACGAAGCCAGCCGTTGAGTTGAAAGTTTGAGCGCTGTGTTGCGGCATGGGCCCTTAAGCTTCTTAGGCAAACTCTTTCATAACCTTGTCCCTTGTGTCGTTGAAAGGAGTCTAAAGCCAGATAAGATCATTCCCTAAGGGACTAGTCCTTCTATCTGACTTCTTCTACTCAATCAGCATGAAAAAAAAAGGCATAGAAGGGTGCAATACTTCTATCTTTCTGCCACTTCGTCTTGTACCTGTCCTTTTGGGACAGCCTCTCTCTTCACACCTTGAACCAGGACTAAAACCTATCCCTTCTATTATGATATGAATAAATCCTACTTAACCGCTAAAGGAACGTAGTTGCATTTCTATTCTATAAGGAGAGGGATTGAAGCTTCTTTGATAGAACCTGGGAGAGGTATGTTTCATTGCAGGTTCTTTAGAGCTTGGAGTTTAGAAGCATACTTGTTAGAGTAAGGAGCGGAGATACTCGACTGATAGGGAGAGGAACGAAGTAGCGTGTTGTTGATAGAACAAGGTATGAAGTAGCTCGACATTATAAAAGGAGAGGGGTTGGCTGGCTTCCCTACTTCGTCTTCTATCTTTCTTCCACCCCCTGGACACCATTCTACCCAGAACTCGTGTATGGATCGAGAGCTTAGAATGCCGTTAGAGAAAAGGCGTCATGAGTGGAAACACTCAGATGTGAGGTTAGTGACCTCAGTCTGTGGAGGTCCTTCAGACCCACGGGCGTGGGTGAAGGTTACACTGTAACAGGTGTATATTTTCGCTCATATCCTGAGCGGGTATTTGATTGAAGTGTCAAATACGCCGTCCTGGTCCTACTAAGATCAGCGCCAACCATTGGCAGCACAAGATCGCTGCGAGGAGAGTGCCCGACCTATTTGTCTTTCTCGCACCGATGATTAAACATAATTGCGTTATGAAAGAATGTTCGATCATCAAACTAAGACTCACTGAAAGCTGCCGTTCACGTCAGGGCATATAGATCAGCGGATATGTAGTTTCGTGTACTGATTCTCTTCGAGATTGGGTTGGTGTTCAGTGTGGGCAGTCTCATTTGCTAATCTATATGTTTTCAGTTTCAAGAGGGAAGAAGCGGGGTAGAGTAATTGGTCAACTCATCAGGCTCATGACCTGAAGATTGCAGGTTCGAATCCTGTCCCCGCCTAATCATCTGAGGCCGTAGTCAGCCTCAATCTTTCTGATTCGTAAGTAACTCAGTGAGTGCTTTCCTTTTCCCATGTCTTTTTTGGTCAACAACCAACCACATCTCTATATAGTCAAAACACTAGTCCTACAGGCTTGACGGGGTTCAGTCTGTATGGAGGGAAGATTTTTTTGAATGTAAGTAAAATGGATAAAAAGATCGATTTTTTTTCTTTTTCGTTTCTTATCTATCCCATAGCTGTTGTTGTTCTCTATTCCCTTTTTAGAGGGGGGCGCCCACCCGCATTGAATCTCCCCGATCCGGGTCTCGATCTCACTTTTGCCTTTTATGCTTTGCATTCATAAATGAATATTCGACTTGAAACCCTGTTCAAGGAACGCTTTGGGGAGTATTACGTATTGCCAGACGGCTTCACTTTCTCAGCCGGGGCATCTAGACTCACAAGTTGAAACCTTACAGGGTTTGCAAGATATCTTTGTTGATCTATTTTTTGAAGGGGGGCAAAGCCCTTCTTTTTTGACTGCTTTGGAGTTTGTTCTTAATTGGGTGGAGAAAGATGATTCGCTTTTTTTATGTTCCTTTAGCCTTTCGTGGAGATCGAATCCCGACTTTTTCTGACTGATGAACGAAATTAGTGCAGCGGCAAGGAGCGTTTTTGACTTCCTAACATGGATACCAAGTCTGGGTCAGAGAATTCATAGTAAGGCGATACGCTCTCCGATGCAGTAGATCAGCGGACCGGAAGATTAGCATGTGAGGCGAGAGTGTCCGGTCTGCTTCAAGTCCTGCCGTTCAATACTGGACTTCTTCTTCCGCTTCCAGGAGCAGCCTCTATCCTGTTGAGGTGAGGCCTTTGACTCCGCTTGCCTCTACTTTTCATGTCAAGCGTACAAGTGTAGTTTAGTGGGATTGACTTCTAAAGACAGGAATTCTTTTTCATCTCCTCGGGCAAGACCCTGTATAAGTCGACGTCTTAACCTGACTTCCTGAGCTCAGAGATTTGATGATAGGGATTGTTCACAGCACTAGTTGTCACCGTCTAATCCTTTCATAAAAGACATTCACTGACCCACGTAGGACTGCTGAATGGAATGATTCCTCCCCCGAGGGTGATGGAAGGGGGGGCACGACCCGATCTAAGATTACTCCCTGAGCAGAGTCTGACTTTTCGAAAAGAAGAGAGGAAGGGGCGTACCAAAAAGTTCTCCAATTCGATGAGGACAAGCAGGCACAACAATCCCAGGAAAGGTTCGAAGCACGTAGTTGCAAAGCTAATATTCAGAAGTTCAGTTCGTGAGATAGCTCCCCGGACCAGATCTTTTTGATAGATTCCTAGTACCGACCTTCCGTTCAGTGTAGGGAAGGGATTTGCCCCAAGCCAACAAGGAAGCAAAGTACCCGTGCTATCAGTACAAGTATAAGCCGGATCGTACCACACGGGAGCAGGATCCGCGTTCCACCTCTAAACCATAGGATCGGGCAATTAGAATCATGCCACTTTTTTATGGCAGGTTGAAGTTTCAGGCCAAGGGCGAAAGCAACTATGACTGACATCCTTAGATGAGCTTCAGGCCACTTGACCAATAGGCAAGCTCAAGTAGCTTTCAATCGGGGAGGATCAAGTCCAAAAGAAAGAGTGAAGGATCTGTCTTTTTTCCCAGCTGTATGAAGAAACCAAGCCAACCGAAACCGATTCAAGAGCCCTTCTATTTTTTATGTTATTTTATTATTACTTTTGCTCTGACTTTGAGCGATTCCATATCAACTAATGGAATCATAATAATAATTTCAATGAAAGGTTTAAGTAGTGCTTTTTTATTAATTCAATTATATGATGTTGTTCTACCTATTTGTCTGCCGAGGAACGTAGTCGCTTTCTGGTTGAGTTGAGCGTATGTCTTTGCCCAGATATTTTTCCTTTGTTTGAAAAAGACTAACTACTATAGTATAGTAAGGGGCCTTTTCTTGCTCGTTAGCGCTGTTTTTTGATTGCAGGGCGCTAGCTTACTAATAAAGAATAAATATATATATATAGGGCTTTTTTCTTTCATCTTTCAGCTTGATCGGAATCGATTCTATGATTGAATAGCAGAAGTGCTACTTATTAATTAGTAGTATAAACTCGGAGAGACAGACAGAGAGGCAATCATACCTGCTAACTCCTAGGATGAGAAGTAGGTCCCTTGTTTTTGGCAGGAATAGTTCCATTGTTGCCCCTCGGGAGAGTGAGTCTACTTAGCGAACTGGCAGGACGCGGAGATCGATTGATAAAGATGAATCTCGAGAGTGGATGGTTGACCGCCGCCCCCTTGTCCTGGAGGCTCTCCGGCCGAGGAGGGGCTTGCTATCGTAACCTTTTATCCCGGTGTATGTGAAAAAGAGTGACGAACCCTTTTTTGTTCGGTCATAGGTTGGTGTCCAAAGAACGAGAGTCGGCTTCCTTAACTTAAGTCCGTTGTTCCTCAGTAGCTCAGTGGTAGAGCGGTCGGCTGTTAACTGACTGGTCGTAGGTTCAAATCCTACTTGGGGAGAATTTGGAGTTATAGCTTTTCTGACCTAGCGACCCCTGTCCTTCCCCTTAGTTTCTAAACTAGCAGAATCGTGGGACATCCAAAGTGGGAAGTTTCTTGTTTCTTTTTTTTCTATTTCTTACTCCCTTTTTTAGTTTAGGAACTTGGTTCGTTCAATTCACTTGCTCATGAACTCGCAGCTTCGCCAGAAGCGACTAGGGGGGAGCTGTCGTAGAAGCTTTGCCCTTTGTACAGAGATTGTTATGAACTGACTAGCGGAACGCTAGCTAAGCTAAAAAAGAGTCTGAGTTCCCTTCAATCAAATCAATAAGCTTTATTTCAGGTTTTTATCCCTCCTTCTTAGAACCCATTGATGGAGGGGGGCCTCGGCCCGGGAAGGGGAGAGTGGCCGAGTGGTCAAAAGCGACAGACTGTAAATCTGTTGAAGTTTTTCTACGTAGGTTCGAATCCTGCCTCTCCCACTTGTTTGTTGTAGACTTCTTCGAAGAGAAAGGGGGAGAAAGAAATCCTATAGCTTAGCTTGAGTAAAGCCCATTAGTATTAGTAGTAATTGGATCTTTTCTAAGGTTTGAGGATGCTGTACCGATAGGTGCGGGAGATTTATATTGATATAAAGATAACGTCAGCATATTGGCTCCAGCCGGTAGCACGGGGCTTGCGAATTCTTCGATCCATACCCTCTGAGTTAAAGAGTGGGTCGGCACAGTTTTCCAGGTTGGTTCAAACTTCATCCCTTGTTCAAGGGGAATAGTTTGAATCTGGGGTACATAACGGTTTACAAGACGATTGAAGGACTCCTTTATGGAGCCAACCAACTCAACAACAGTGTCCATACAAGACACCGGCTGAGATATACTGGAAAAGTGTTTTCTACCCGTTTTGCTAAGGTTATAATCTTAGAAAAGGAGAAGAAAGATACCATTTAACCAGCATATCCGCCTTTTGATCCCGTACACATATCATCCTTCTATGATGGGAAGGGATTTACCTGGGCTTGCACTGGAAATCCTATGAGAATATGACAATAGGAGTTTTCTTAACTGCTAAGCTTACACAGACTCCTGAAAGATTCGGACGAAGGCATTCCAAAAAAAAAAAAGAAGAAAGCTATTTATACGCTAGAGCCTTACAGAGACTTCCTAAAAAGAAGTGACCTTATCTAAATCTAAGGTAAAAACTCAAAGGCCCACATGCTTTCCTTTTTTGCTTGCCTAAGTCCCTTTTTCTACATATGGATTGAAAAAAGTTTTTCGGCCTGTCATGGACAGAAACTAAACCAGGCTCGCGTAGATACATTACCTGAACCATGCTTTTCCCAAGCGGGGGTCTAAGACCCTTTTCGGAAGCAAAACCCAGAGCAAAGGGGGGCACGGACAGCAGTTAGAACATACAGATAAGAGCACATAGCATCACTTACATCAGAAGTGGGATCACTCACTTCAAACCTTACTTCACAAGATCTTATCGCATTGAAAATCCGTATGGTGCAGTTATGAACGGAAGCACTGGGGTTAAGCCGAAAGTAGAAGTCGAAAGAGTAGTAGGAGTAGGCGAGAAGCCGGCGCGTCTTCATTTTGGGAATTCCTAACGGAATGAATATAACCAAGGGGAATGGAAATCATCGAAGATATAGTGTGTGTGCCGTGAGTAATCAATCTTCGCAAAGACAGAATCATGGATGTGGTCGTACTAATACTAATACTAATAAAGGATACTCTTTTGATACTTCTTTAATAGATCAGGAATTTATTTTCTTCAAAAATGGATTTGACTTTGCTTTTTAGGATGCTAAGGTTGGGGTGCTTATCCTCGTTTTAGTGATGTGCAGGCCCACTCGATGAAACGAAAAAGCTTGACAAGCTGGATGGATATTGGGTCACGGACATAGGAATACGGAATTAAAAAACCTGAGGCATTTAGGAAAACAACAAGCCTTGGTGCGACCTGACTCGGAACTGGAATTGGCAAAGAAGGAAGCCCCAGGTGCTTGAAAGACCAATACGCTCTAATGAGTCCCACTTACCAATATTTAAGGTGCACCGCAGGACTCATTCTGATCCACCCGCGGACACCCCTATCTTAAGCAAATGCCGACTTACCCTTGGCCTTCCCAGATAAGAAAAAAAAGAGAAAGAATTGCCTCTCGCTCACACCCTTTCTAGGGGCGAATCATCGGATCGGATTGACCACCCTTTCTTTTCGCTTTTGATGCAGCTACAGCCTTTTCAACTGCTATTTGCTCGGTAACCATTATCTAGTCATGAAACGGGAACCGTAAATGAATACGAATAGGCCCTTCGAACTTGATTCACAAGACAGGCTCCGGTCTTAGGCATGTCTATCAGGTCCATTCTATCTCCTCCTCGAAGGAAGAGGCTCAAAGGCGAAAGGGATCGCCCTTGACCCCACTACTGCTCAGCTTACTTGCTTTCCCTAAGCACACACACTAAGTAGATAGTAGGCACAGGTACGCTAGGAGCTCATCGAACTTAACTTGTAGAGTGAGACCAGTGCTCGATATGGTTCATTTCAGTTCTCGTTCTCTCGATATGCTTCAACACATACCTGTCATCTATCTTTTTCAAGCGGTATCTCAGTCTGCTTTCCCTGATATTGGTAGTACGTACTATCTTTCCTTGCGTGGAAGTAGTTCAAAGCTATCTTGAGATATATCTAAAAGCTATATATAAGGAGAAGTCCCGGTAGAGCTATTTCATGCCCTCTTATATGCTCGCTAACGTTTGTTAGCTCGTTTCCAAGTACAGAAGGCGGGTCTGGGAGACTTTTAAGTGAGAGAAGACCGCTGATAAAACAGTAGTGCTGCTCACTGATCGGTAGGGAGGAAGGAAGCATAGCAGGGGAAGGGGATAGCAAGAGAGAGAGACATGCGAGTTCGACTCTCGTTCTATCCATGTTCAGCAGTCCTTGTCCATGTTGGAACT
The DNA here is from genome assembly GCF_037176805.1 of Vigna unguiculata. Classification (NCBI taxonomy): domain Eukaryota; kingdom Viridiplantae; phylum Streptophyta; class Magnoliopsida; order Fabales; family Fabaceae; genus Vigna; species Vigna unguiculata. The sequence continues at coordinate 32,403 of NW_028196864.1, forward strand.
GGGCAGTACCGCTCAACTACGAGATGCTTGAAAGTAGTTGCTTTTACTGTCTTTATTGAGATGTTCCGTGTACCGCACCGAGCCTTAATAGGTTGAGATTCTGTAAGTAACTACTCCGTGCAGGAATCTCTTTATGGAGGGAATTTGGATTTGTTATGAGATGGACTTCTTTTTCAATGATTCTTCTGATTTACTTCCTCTGGCAGTTGTAGTCATTTATGCTCTGTGGTGGCGGCGCCCTTTACCATTATTAAATTTGCCTCGACCCGACCCCGATCTGACTTTAGCATTTGATGCTCTGAGATATGAAATATCTTCTTTACTATAAACCCTGTTCAAGGAACGCTTTGGTGAGTATTACGAATTGCCAAACGGCTTCACTTTCTCAGCCGTTGGTGAGCATCTATATTTTACGATCTTGATGTGACGGCTGGGTCTTGACCTAGCTACCGAACTGACTTAATGAAATGGTAGACGTGGCCAAAGGAAGGGGTCGAAGGACAACGAGAACTCACAGCTTTCTCTCTATCCTGCCTGAGGCCAAACTCACACTTTATGGAGCTATAGCATACATTGAGCCTGCAGGGAGAGCCCTCTGGAATTGCAAAAGCCTTTGCCTCTATAACAGCCTCAATTCAAAGAAAAGTGTAAGTTACATTGATTCGGTCTTCGGGCTCACCTGATCTTCTTGGGAGCGTACCCTACAAGGGAAGAGAGTAGCCTGGGACAAGATATCTGATTTACGCAAGGCCAAGCCGACCTTCCGCTTCCGGAATGGATTTCTTTGAGACAATAAAAGAAAGATAGATAAGGGATTTTTCTTTCCCAGCCGTTGCCCTTGTCAGAGAGATTCCTTTTTTTCTTTAAATAAGAGAATTCTGACCTCAACCTCACTCAAGGGATAGAAAGGGGCGATGAGCTCAGTGGAGTAGAAGCCGTCCTTCTGAAATAGAAAGCCCTAGCTATGAGTTACTCCAATCTAGCCGTGAAGCGCGAGGGCCAATATTCAAATGAAAGCAAGGGGCTGATTGTCCTCATGGGGAAGGGATGAATACGAGCTGTCGGAAGAGCTGCTCTCTAAGAAGCAACCAATCCAAGAATTTCTTGATTTGGTAGAGTACCAGTCACAACACTAGAACCAAGTTAGGTGAGCTTGAATGCATAGGTAAGAGCGGGGAAAGCTGCTCTTAGAGCGTACTCCTTCCGATCTAGGCGTATGGTTGAATCTATCCTTCAAGTAGTGCTTGATTGAGGGATGAACCCGAATCCGTACTTTCCGGTACTTTTCCTCTTTCAAGTGGGTTGAACTCTTTCTTTTTCTTTTATTGGCACGGATGGACACCTCGAAGAGAATCCTTCTTCTTCTGCCTGGCTGGCTTTGTACTGACTGATAAGAGTCTCCAATATGCAAGCCTTACACGTGACTTAGTAAGCCAAAACAGGGCAACCCACTGCTCGCGACGTGCGGTGCGAGTTGCTTTGTAAAAGGTATTTATGTATCAATCAGTAGCCAGAGAAAAAAAAAAGTACAATTGCAACTTCAGACATTGAAGAAGATTTTTTAATGAGCAAATTTGGCGCAAGCCAATGCCGCTAATAAACACCCTTTTTGAAATTGAAATGAAACAACTTTGAAGCGCCCTAACATGTACCTACGGAGCAGAAGATAGATCGGTCCTCGTAGAACGTTCAAGACTTTAAGTCTGTTGTTCCATATCAATTACTAAACCTCGTGGTATCCACGTACAAAACATACCATTACCAATAAAAGAATTAGCACATTGGTGTCGGTCTACTAAGCCAGTCAATCAAGTATGTAGTGTAGAGTCCATGGTGTAGGACAGGTTTTAGTACGAGGAGTTCAATGAAAGGATTTCTCTATAGTAAGAGTGATCCATGGCCTTTCGCCTAGAGTCATAGAAGAATTCCTTCATGCTTCCCATAGGGGTAGGAAAGAGTCAAGTGGCCGGTTAAGCAGCTAGTCCTACCTAATCTAGGCACATACGCCGGTGAGAGCAGTGCCTTTTCAAATCAAAGCTTAGCTTCTGAGATTCTCTGACTAATAGAAAACAATCTTTTGGGAAAGTATTCTGCGCTCTACTCTATTAGGCTGTGGGGCCCAGATCTTCTTGAATAAACTACTGTTTGCCCCTTGGAATGAAGCCTCTTAGGCTGTCTACCTTTGATTCAAGAGTCTCACCTTGGCGATCTACTGAGAAGGTCGTATCCATGGTCTCGACTCGCTCATACCCAGCCCACCTCTCTGAGGGGGACTTCCTTGCTATGCCACCATCCTATTAGCTTAGCTGGTAGTTAATCTATTTACTAGTCTGATGCACACTTGGAAGGCTCTCCTTTATCTTACCAGTCGTGCAGCACTATACACGCGTTTAGGTCATCATTCTTATCTAAGGCGGATAATTGGGCTTATAATGCCTTTGTTTTATGGACCTCGGGACCTTTCATTTCCAACTTCGGCCTATCATCTTATGTTTTTAGTTTCAAAAAAAGAAAAGGTTCGCGCCCTAGAGTGCATCCACGTCTTAGCCTTCACGGATGAGGCCTGCTATGACAAGGGATAGATAGGCACTACCTCTAACAAGGTAGTCCTATGGCGATAGAATGCCTTCTGGATACGACTAAAGAATAAACCATTATCTATATTCCTAGTCCCTTTGTCTGAGCACAGGTGACTCTCTTAGTGTTAGTACTTGTTCAGATTAAGATGTACATAGTCTTTAGGGTACGGTCATTACGCAGCAATATATCTTCCCCACTGGGCGTGGTATACAAGATAGCATCTAGCAAAGGACTTATCAAACCTGTTCCGAATCCAGAATCGAAAGCCATAGGAACAAAGCTTGAGGAATACTGTGACTTCCATCAAGCCAAAGCAAAGTGAACGAATTGTTCATAATGGTGTCTGTGTGAAAAGGAGATTCCTTAGAAAGATTTGACTCCTCAACAGCTGTTCTCCCCTTACACCAACTGTATGTAGTTGAATCGAGATTGGCGTTGCCTGGGTCAACTCTCTCCTATCTCATGTTGCTATTTTAGCTTTCATTTCCGTTATGTTACATATTGATCTTCTTTGACCCGCGAAAGCGAACGAGGAAGCTTACCATTCCGCCGTCGGTCAGTTATTCAAAGAAGAGTATCAACGGTATAACTACGAAATATTGATAGCAAAGCTCGGACTTTCATCCCAAACTCTTTCTTCTTTCGAATCTGAACCATGAAAGTCAGTCAATGTTGGCTTCCTCGATTACACAGTTGACCACACGCATTCAACGGTAGGGAGTAAGACCTTCTCTTTACAATTTGGAAGGTAAATTCCAGGGATACTCATCGAGTGGACCATACCAAGGCTTTCCAAGAAAGCTCCTTCTTTGCTTTTCTGATTGATCTCATTGTGGACGTGTAGAGATAGGCACCTTATCTATGCAATATAGATCTCTCTAGACAGATTCGTGAAAGATCCATTTATTTACGCCATGGAAGTTTCATTGCTGAATGACTTGTCTGCTACCAACTCCTTCCTCTATGGGTAGGGCATCTCTACATGTGAGACCTTGTATACAAATTGATCACATACCGCCGAGTAATTAAAGAAAAACTCCTCCTTGCTTTCATGCATAGCAGACTAACAAGCTGAAAAGTGATCTCGCTGTACCCGATCCCCAAGCACTGACATTGAGAGAAGAGTGGAACGGGACTAGCCTTATAGGGGACTTCCCCGGATACTTATCAACTCATATCGGAGCAAGGAAGCTAGCAACCTACTGAGACTGAGACCGCGCGAAGCAATACCACATTCTCAATACCCCGGAAGACAGCGATGTAGGGCTTCGTTCTTCTCTTGTTCCTGTTTCCATACGGTATCGATGGGCCGATCGTTTCCTCTGGGAAAACTAGCAAATAGCATTTCCCTGGAAGTGGCATGTCAAAAAGGAGGAATTTAGATCCCACCTATGGGCGAAATCAATGAAGACCTTTTCCCTCCCTTCGGTCGCCTCTATTTCGAGAAATGTTGTTCTTCACTAGCGGCAAAACTAAGAATGATTTTATCCCTCATGGGCTGGCATGAGAAATTGAAATTGATCGATCTCCCCGATGGGAAGAAAGATTCCTAACAGTTATAAGACGATTATGTGCGGCGTAAATGGTGATCATTGCAGGATAAAACTTGGTGCTATAGCAAAACAACTTTTTCTTCCACGCACAGAATAGGTTGTTCAAGAAGGGGACAGGGATGTGGATCTCACTACTATTGATTAACCGGTGTCAGTTGCTTTAACAGCTTTCCATGGGCATCCACCCGCAAAGATAAGAGGCCTACGCAACGATCCTTAGAACTCTCCGGTTCAAAGCCGCCCGCAATCGATACCTTTCCATTCCTATATCCTATACGATACGCTATTTTCCTGTTTCAAAGAGCTTATTCGAGAACAAGGCGCAGCAAGAGCTAATTCGATAACAGGATTCTTCGCAATTAGCCTTTCCTCGCTTTCGCTTTCAAGGGGCGTAGCGCTTGCTTACTTCTTAGAGTAGAGTCCGGAATTTTTAGCTTATTAGGTCACAATCCTGTCTTATTTAGATCTTCTTTCAGTCTAGCCCTTCTTCCACATGAGATCCTATTTTTCCTAACTCCATGTAGCACCACTATCCAATGAAAAAAAAAATCCTGCTATTTCACTCCTGGAATTCCCTGATAGAGAACTCCAGTTCTATACCTGGGGCTAGCTACTAGCTCAGACTCCGGCTTCTTAGTGTGGCCAAGTGGTAAGTCCTTTCTTTTCTGTCTGAGAATATGTCTTATCTTCCGAGGTGGCATGAGACAATAAGTGAGTTCCAGTTTAGTCTTTTGAATGTTCCTGAGGTGGATCGAGTCTCTGGTAGTTCTAGGTGGCTAGAGACCAGGGCTAACAGTCCTAGAAAGAGCAGTCCTATTTCTAAAGTACACGAACATCTTTGACATAAGGACGCTTTCAATCTTTCTTCATGAAAGCCAGACAGCGGAGCGGAGATAGAGTCCAAGCGCACTATAGCACTGCAGGGAAAGAAAATATCTTCCTTTGAAAAACTAAAGTAGTACTAAATCAAAGAAAGACATGAATTGCCCGAAGGCCAGGTTCTTTATTCCCATAGGCACAAAGACCGATCCCGACCGTCCCTTATTATTTGATTTTACACGTGCCTGGAAATGATGCTTGAATTCTTGCTTGTCTTATGAGCCATTTACTTACTTATGGAAGACATGGGGCACGAACGAGAGCATGGTTAATTAAGTAGGCTATGGAGCATGAGCCATATCAGTGCTAGAAAGACTTCCTTTTTCGATATGGTTTGATAGTAGGAGAGAAGTAGTACCCCTACGAGCGATGGATAAGAAATGCTTTTTTTTTTCAAGCGGAAGAAACTTCACTGCAGGGGAAGGCTTATGTCACTCGGATGGGAAGGCGCTAGCCGCATGGAGTAGCCATAAGAGTTAGAAGACCGCCATCAAGGATGACAAGTCACATCGGGACAGCCCTTTTTCCAGCTAGCTGATATAGAATGGAAGGGGAAGGAGGAGAAAGATAAAAAGGCAATCAACAGACTCTGATAGACGCTATGGGACCATCTCCCTTGGGAGAAGCCTTTCCGTTGTTCCAGGGTTTTCTTACTATTGAGGTCCATTTTTCCTATCATGGCATGGGGATTAGAGAGAAGATCAAGAGTTTCGAACAAGCACGCAAGCCTGAAAGCATGAGTTTCCAGCGATCGAAGTTCAAACTTGGCCGGACAGGAAAGAGGGAAAGCCTTCTTCTCAATGAGCTGTATCCATTATACAATCACCGGGCTTTGCCAAAGACAGTCCCAGTAAAGGGGTGTGTAGCAAAGCATCCACCGAGACTAGATTGGAAGATAGTCATGTGCTCTATGAAAGCAATCGAACATCATGTGTGAAGCATATGAGATGGCTAGCCGGGCAGTTCCATCATAGTTCGTGACAGGGTGTAAAGGATATATGATCTTACTTTACGATTGAGGTCTTCTTTCTCCTCTTCTTCACCGGGAACCCCTATTTCATCAACCAGACGGACAATGGGAAGCGTCTGAGCAATAAAAAGATAAGCCAAAAACGTGAAGTAGAGGGATCCCATCCTGACGGATGAGCTGCTCCCTCCCCCGGTTAACTACCACTACCCGGTCTTCCCTTTGAATTGATAGCTTCCGCTGGAGCACTTGCCTTCGTGATGAATCCCTTGAGCTTTGACTATCTTTTTGCTTCTTCTTGCTAGCCTTCGATTGTATGGTTTCCTGTATCGCTCTTGTCAAGCTCCAGCCCGATCCCTGTGATCTCGTACTTGGCCTTCCCCCCCTCTTTATCTTCGTCCCGGGATAGAGCCTTTCACTAAAGGGAAGGTTCCCGAGCTTGGCCGAAAAAAATCCTGGAAGTAGCACTGCTTTGGCGATTGGCAAGACATATCCGAGTAGCGCTGCCTGAACGAAGCGTGGGCGTAAAGCATCAAGTGGAGGCGTCGAATCCTTGCAAGAGGGGGGCAGACCGGTCAAAGCCAAGTCCAGACGAGCTGGCCAAAAGGCATAGGGCCAAGGCGGAGCTGGCAGGCTCATCTCACTTATTGTGTGCTTTGTTGGAATAGACTGACATCAAGGGAAAGTGCACTTTATCTCGATTCCTCTCTTTCTACAACTCTTTCCAACCCACTGCTCAGCCCCCCTCCAAACTATGGCATCAAGGTCGGACCAAGGGTCGGGCCTCCACCGATCTACTGATAAGGTAAGGGGAAAGACAACTGAATAAATAGGTCTATCTATCCTATAAAGACGGGCTAGAGTAAACGCCAAGCGCTGGCCCATTAGTGGGTTCAATTCCTGCTTGCCTCTCATTTTCAATTGTTTGTTAGAGTAGTCTCGATCCTATTGAACATAAGCTATATCACAGGGAGTAAGTAGATCATGATCGGAGGGGACGACCGGAGAAAGATAAGTCAAGGAGGACCCGAAGAGGAAGAGCGGTCCGTCCTAAACGAAGAGCGGTCGCTGAGAGCGAAATGAACTGATTTGGCCGGAGGGGGCCACGGGATTAGACTCTCGATGTATTATTACATTTCTAGCGGGAGGAGAGTAGCCCCGAAAGAAGTCGGTCCTAGCGAAAACACATAATACAGCTTATGGCCGAGAGTGTCATGAAAGAAAGGTCAGTCTGCACAGGCGGGACGTGACATTAATAGACAGGTCAAACTGTGGAATCGTCTGATTTTCACTCGGATGACGTAATTCAATTTGATTTATATCAGTGTGCAGCAGCCCCTATGACAGAATTGAACATCAGATATATCACATCCATAAAAAGATTAAAAACAGTCGGTTATGAGAGCAGCACTTTTCCTTGCGGGGGCCCCGTCTCCCATCGGTGCGCTGGAGACGATTCTTTCTGTATCTTCGGCTTCGTCTTCTCCTCCTTCTGAGTCAAACAGATAAAATAAAACATGTGAATGAACGAATTTATCGTAGATTGCACGAGCAAACCACCCTTTTTTACTTTACAAATGATTGTGATTGTGGAGTTGAGGCAGGGGCTCTTGCTTTTTACTAGGCTAGACGACTCGGCGATTCTACCCTACTTTTTTCCCAGGATTGGACGCCTATTGACGAAGCTCAGGATTGGATTGTCGCCTTACTGCTTGACGAGAACAACCTACCACTGACTTTTTGAAAGTACCTATCTCATTGCACTAAAAGAGTCTGTCTTTGACGATAGGGCTTGAGGTCGATCGGTCCACCACTAAGGATCTATGGTAGGTCAAAGAGCGCAGAGAAGATTGTCCACCACTTCTTCTTGTACGCGCTATAAGATATAGGCTTTCTATGAAAGCTCGTAAGATCAGCTGACAAAACAAAACAGAAAGGGATTCGGACTCGCCTGGTTCATGTCTATCGACGAGGGATCTCAGATTGCGCTTGACCGCAGACTCGTAGCATGGGTGAGAATTCTTCATCTTAGGTAATGAAGGTGGGCGGCTCGTCGTCTTTGAAAAAGGAAGGGATGATTCTTGCCAAACTCTGTCATGCCCATCCTCCTTGGAGTTTAAAAAAAAAGATCCCCTTATGTTTTTCCGTCTTCTTCTCTGCCGAAAGGAAAGACAAAGGCGAGGGAGTCCTCGAACGGGGAAACCCACGATTGAGAGGTCAGATCACACCATCCTCATTGATCCAACTCGGGTTGGTATGCTCACAAAGAGAGACCCTACCACATGTGTTTCAGTTTGAGAGCCACCCTGTTTTCTCGATGTCTTCTTCTCTTTCGGGTGGGAGGCATTCTTCAATAGCTTTCATTACTGAGGGGCCCAATCCTAAGAATAAGAGTATCAAAAGACTCGATCTATCCGACCTTACCATAGTCTCCCTCGAGGCGCGGTCAACCTAGCAGGTGTCATACCTTCAAAAGAGATGGCTCAGACAGATTAGCTATAATGCGCAGTTAGATACTTCGATGGCTCTCGAACTAGCTGTGTTAAGCATATAGCTAGCCTTCTATTACCTTATTTCTCCAAATTTATGAATCCATAATTGTTGCCATTCAGTCTCTTATTAGCGATAGGGGCCGTCATCCAACATGCTTCTATCTAAGTGATTTCATACCTTATTCCCTCCGCCACCCTCACCCTTCTAAGCTCCTTTGCCCTATGCCTTTAGTTAGTCTGCTTTGAATGATCATTTCACTCTTCGAAGGTGAGCGAAGTACTTCGAGGGATTAGATGGAAGGAACCTCTGCTAAGAATGGAATACAATTCTTTGTGTCCTTATTTAGCTTTCAAGTGGGAGAGGACTTCCATAGAGTGAGCCCTTCGATCGCGGTGCTCATCTTACCACCCTAACTACTAGCGCAGTCCAACTTATCCCTGCTAACCCACAACTAAAGCACCATGACTCTTTGATTCCGAAATGCGGCCGAGGGCATCGGAAAGGACACATCACACGCCCTAACTCCACGAAGGGATGGATGGAATAGACAGGCACAAACCGTTGACCCTAATCTTACCAAGATATACAGGTATTCAATCCAGAATGGGCACAGAAACTGTTCAGGAAGTGAATAAAGCAGAAAGATACACATTAGTATTGGACTTAACCCCAGAGGAGAAAGAAGAACCTCCGCTTGTCCTAGAGCTAGCCTCAGAGTCAGAAGTTTATGTTAACCATACCACTAGGACAGGAAGGGTCTATCAACCGCCTCATTTGCAAGGCTAAGAAGAGCAAGAATCTATTATGCCTTTCGCTCAGTTATGAGCCAACAGGAATTTGACTGGATTGAGACTCGCGGTGCTTACACCTCTAAAGTCAGCCTCGCTCAACAATTCCTCGAGACCAAAGCAAAAGTTCTCTTTCGATCCCAAGGAGTTCATTACCTATTATTGTTGGCTATTCCAATGCCAATGCCAATGATAGAGAGATTAGGGGAATATACTGACCGAGAAGAGAGAGTAAGACCCTAAATGCTTACGGGACAGAGAGGACGCTAGTGAGATGCGCAGGTGTATGAGCTCTGAGATGTGTAGGTAGAAAGAGAAGAAGCCGTTCCAACTGGTCCTATCATCCTAGGGTAGTAGTCAATCCGATGTAGCTAATCCGACCGGCATTAGTAGACGAGTACAAATGAATATAGTAGCCCTATACAATAGACGGTAGTTCCATTAGAAATTCTATGTAAAAAGTAACCTACCGGTTACAAAGGCCTATGAATTTACAAAGTCAACATCGGAGAGTCTTCTTAACAGCTGTACTAATGCCGTTCGCCTTGACTTTAGTCATGTAGAGCATTTTCTTTTGGCATAGGAGCCTTCTAGGCCTACTGACTCTTATCTAAAGGGGCATATCGAGATCCCTTAGCCCACAAAGCCCTTGACTTTCCTTCTCTGCTTCGCACCATCGTGACACTCACCCTTCGTTACCCAGCCCATCGCTAACGCTCAGCCTCGTCTTTTGATTTGACGACCTATTTCCCTCTTTCTCTATTTAGGATAGAAAGCATAAGGTCGCAAGTGAAGCTTCTGGAGAGAGCAATGAAAGAGTTAGAATTGGACCCATAACATTGACACAGGGAGAATCCATTGCTTGGTTTCCCACAGGCAGAAAAGGACTTGGCCTGGATGTAAACTGTAAAATGAAAAGAAAATTGTAGTATCCAAAAGGGCAGCTAAGCTAGCAATCCGAACAAGAAGATCTTCCCGTGGACTCAACAGGGTTCACGAATCTTATCAACTATTTACATGAAGTAAAGTTGGAATAGATCCCAGACTTCGGAGATAGCCACCACTACTACTACTTTAGAAAGGACCGAATGGCGTGCCTTATACCTTTCAAATGAATGGTGGGGAGACCGGAATCGCTTTTGTCGCTCCGGATTTCCTCTTAGCCGAAAGGGTCGAGGCAGGAAGGAGAACGCTATATATACACCTCTTTGTACCTGGGACTAGACATAATAGCTTGAGAAAGGCTCGGGAAAGTACGTTGTGTATTTTATAGCACACGAGATAGGCGGCTTGGCTTAGAGCCTACACCAATCTATCTGTTCTATCTGTAATAGTTCGATCTGTCTTCCTGAGATGAGAATTTGTTTTGAAATAGCTAGATTAGAACTGGCCGCCTTGCCTTGGCTTATTGTGTGATTTTTGAGCAGGAGCGAGCTGTCTTTGGCACAATCTGTACTGTAGCCGGGAAAGCAGGAGTCAAGCTGTTCACAAGCAGTGGTTATGAGCCGCATCTAAAGCCAATCCATTTACAAGTGAAATCTTGCCCAACTCCAACTACAAGGAAAGAAAGGGGTGAGGTGCTCATTCTGTATAAATTGGGTCTCTCGGAACCATGGGCGGCGAAAACTAGGATGGAATCATAGGTAAGGGATGACATAACTGGGGAGTAGGAATGGCAGATCCGTTTTTTCCCAACATTATGAACTCTTCAACTTGTAGTCCACCAAGAGGCTCAATCCTCTCCTGACTTACGTCTGAGCCCAGGTTTGTAAACCAGCCATTCAATGGAAGACTTTGTCCTCTTATTTATGTTAAGCATTAGGGTCCTTCACATAATCTCGAACCGTGCCCCTTCCTCAATGAGTCACGAGCGAGCCATGCCACATTGCATGGGAGGAACTGATCCTTCACTTCCCTTTTGAGCTTTCGATTCTATTCTAGACCGCTTGATATCATATCTTACCAGCCCCACCCGGGTGGCTTCCGCGTCACCCCCAGTTGCTCCATTCTGGATCCCTGAGTGATAGAATAGCTATAAGCTAGCCCACCCTCACCTTGATGAGTTTCACTAAGAAACCGGGGGGTGCCTATGTGACTAACATAGGGCTCTGCCTTACCAAGCAGAGTGAGGTTAGAAACTCCAATTTTGTGATAGGACTGACCCTGGTGAGAACCAGCCTATCACGCCACCGAGGTTCCGCCTCGTTTGCCTTAGTCTTGCGATCTAAGGGTGAAGGAGTCATCCAGCCACCGGGATTGGTTACCCGGTTGACCCCTATCCGTATCTACATCTACGTCCTGATTGAGTTACATAGAAACTAAAAGAACTTGAAAGCAAGAGATCCAACAGGAATGAAATGAATATCTATTTTTAAATAATCAAGTGAAAAATCCCCCGAACCTCTGATCCGATAGCAGCTATAATATGCATCTACGACTAGCTACAGGAACTAGATGAAAACTTCTACAACAGGGTATCGAAGAATGCATTCTGACATCGAGTCCTCAATCAATGTAGATGATTCAACAAGGTAGACCGAAGCAACTCGTCGATCAGCTATCACCACATCGTTGCCGAGAATGGCATAGCGATCAAACTAGTGACTGTCTACGGCTTATGCCTTCACTCGGGGGAGAGCACCCATCCAAAAAGCAGAAAAGTGAAGAAGTGACGTCCAAACCCTCGGATGGACCTAAACTAGACTCAGTCCGAGCTCCTGCAAGAGGGTCCAAAGTAGAGTGGCATGGAATCGGCCGGAAAAGACAGATCTTATCTTATAATTGCGTATATTGAGTGAGATGCCGCTTCAAAGATGCTGCTTACCTAGGATGGTGTGCTTTTCGCTCCTTTGGCTTTCTTTCTCCCGGAGACCATGCCATTCCTCGACACCGACCTTCAAACAAAGTCAGATGAGGAGCTGGCTTCCCTCAAAGTTGCTCTGGCTGACTTGCCCGTTCCGCTTTGGGGCGGTTCTTCCTCCAGCAGCCTATTCTTTCACAGCTTCTATGCCAAGGGCTATTATATCTATTCGATTATGCAAGATGTATTGGGGTCACATAAAATTATTTATGAAAAGAAAGCGCTCTTAGTTCAGTTCGGTAGAACGCGGGTCTCCAAAACCCGATGTCGTAGGTTCAAATCCTACAGAGCGTGATTCCATTCTTGTTAGATCGAGAATGACACTGAAATAATTGAACAGCAGTCTAAAGTCTGAATTTTACCTCCTGTGGATTAGGATTAAAAACAAAGAAAGAGGAGGTAAATAAACCAAAGAGATGTTAATGAAGAAAGGGTCCAAACGCGGAGGCAGTTCCAGTCCTTGTCGCAGCGCAGTAGT
>NW_028196864.1:55000-56451 GCF_037176805.1 Vigna unguiculata
ATCCACCCTTAAACGCGGAAGGCGTCATAGGATTTGAGCCCTTTAGGACTGGAAATTGGATATTGAATCACACCAATATCCTTGGCGGCCACATCGTGCGAGATTACCAGAACCTCTTTACTACTGACCATCATTCCTAATATTATTTGATTTAGATCCTTATCTTAGTGGCAAGATGACTTCTCAACAGGATATTAACGCGCTTTCTCAACCTATCTCAGAGGATTCCATTTTTCCGTTCCGTAAGGTCTTTTTTTTAATTGAAGGCTCCAGGACCAGATAGGAAAGCATTGAGCTAGGATGACTTCACTACCTTAGTCTATTCACCCTCGGATCAATTCACTGGCTTGCTTACTTGCTTGGTGCACACTGACTTGACTGACTGAAGACCGGAATGGACCAATGCGAGATTGACTAAAGAAGGGCGCCAAGGAAAAGGCAAACTAGATAAAAAGCCAAGCTGACTGAATGAAATGCCGCAGCTGACTCTGACTCCGGTTTGGTACCTATTCCATATCTGAAGATTGACCACAGCCTAATTAATTGAATGCCTTACCGCTTTAAACTTTGCTTGGAGTTCGATCCGCCTATGAACTCTTCTTCATACGCTTACTCTCTTACCGGAAAGGCAACCCAACGAAAAGAGTCTTAGTCCAGCTTCGTCCCAAAGCTTGGAGATGCCAGGGGCTGAAAAAGTGGGAGTTACAGTATGTTCTTCTCAAGCCAAACCTTCCGAATGGAAGCGCTGGGTTTCTCTGGACTACTCTTCTGCCATTCATTACCCTTGACATGAGAGGTATATCGTTACCTTTGATCTCATTTCCATTTTTTTTATTTTGCAGAGTCTCAGCTCTTTCCTCGAGCCCCACGGGGTCTCTCAATCCCGCTCTCTCACTTCTGTCGCTATAAGTGTGCTCCCCCTTTGTGCGCAGAACGCCGAGGGTGTTCAGGTCTTTCCCTCTTTTATCTTATTGCTTTCTTTTCTCCATTTCTCACTTGGGTCTAATTGCCAGGTTCAAGTGAACCCTCAGTAGCTTGAACCTGGCAACGGTCTTTGACACATCTATTAGCTGAAGAGGCCTAACGCTGGTCTTTTTATTCTTCCTATGACTAGCCGATGTAGACCTATATCCATAGCCTTTCATATTAGTTAGGGTTGTGTCCTTAACGAATTTGTGAAACTCGTTTAGGCGAATCGATCAATATAAGGGCTTATACACCTACCTTTGAATGAAAGAAGTGTTGATTGTATGCCTGGAAAAGAGAAAGAGTGACTTCCGGCGGTCTGACGATTGATTGCATTTGGTTCAATTTATCTTGCTTGAGAGGGCAAAGGCAGGAAATAGAGTATGGAGTTAGGGGCTTGCTTAATGGCTTTCCTTCCGGCTTCAATGCTCAAGGCATTTCTTTTTTCTTTTTTTTGGATTATGCTCTAGTGTTTGAATCTATTT
>NW_028196865.1:0-15000 GCF_037176805.1 Vigna unguiculata
AAATCAAAGTATAATTCCCTTTCTTTTAAAATTACACAAATATTTTAATAATAAGAATAAGAATGCGAATTCACATAATTATTTTGATGTCTCCTTTTTGTCACAACCATATGTATTTTTAAATTTGTTACAAACCCGAATTATTAACATAAACATATATAAGTTAAGACTTCTTTTTCAATATAATAAAAATTTTTTTTTTCTGAAAAATGAAATAAAGGATTCTTTTTTTGGAGCACAAGGAATAGTTCATTCTAAAAGAAAACAAAATAACCTGCTCAATTCTGAACTAAATCAATGGACAAATTGGTTAAAGAATAATTATTATCAATATAACTTATCTAACAGTAGCTGGTCAAAATTAGTATCACAAAAATGGAGAAATAGAATCACTAAATGTGGTGTAACTCAAAATAAAAATTTAACCAAATGGGATTCATATGGAAAAAGCCCATTAATTCTTTACAAAGAACAACAAGGAATCCCATTAAAAAAAAAAATTAGAAAACAATATAAATACGATCTTTTATCCTATAATTTTATGAATTATGCAAATAAGAAAGACTCATATATTTATCGATATAGATCCCTATTTCAATCAAATAAAAACACAATGATTTCTTCTAATTACAATACATATAAAAAAGACTTATTTGATAGAATAAGTAATATTTTTATCAAGAATTATATAGCAGAAGATACTATTATTATAAATCCGGATAGAAAATATTTGGATTGGACGGGAATCAATAGAAAAATACTAAATCGTTCCATATGCAATCCGGAATTTTGGTTCTTTTCCAAATTTGTGATATTTTATAATACATTTAGGGGTAACTCGCAAATTATACCAATAAAATTACTTTATTTACATTCTCTTTTTTTACATTCTAAAGGAAATAAAAATGTTAGTGAAAAGAATATTACTAGAAAGAAAAAAAAAATAGATGT
Organism: Vigna unguiculata; assembly: GCF_037176805.1. NCBI lineage: Eukaryota > Viridiplantae > Streptophyta > Magnoliopsida > Fabales > Fabaceae > Vigna > Vigna unguiculata. The sequence continues at coordinate 952 of NW_028196865.1, forward strand.
TTTTAGAACATCGAAAAAAAAACCCAAGAACAATATGGAGGCAGAACTTCAATTCTTAGTAAGAAATTTTTTGAATTTCCATTTAAACTGGAAAAATTTCTTAGGTCAAAAAATATTTAACAATGTAAAAGTATATTGTCTCCTTATTAGATTGACAAATTTAAGAAAAATTACTATAGCCTCTATTCAAAGAGGAGAACTAGGTCTAGATATTATGATGATTCAAAAACAGACGAATTTAACTCTTTCAGGCTTAAGGAAAAAGAAAAATAATAAATTTAGGAAAAAAGAACTATTTGTTATCGAACCAGTTCGCCTGTCTAGAAAAAATAATAAACAATTTTTTAAGTATAAAATGATGGGTTTTTCATTAATTCATAAGAATAAACGCAAAATTTATAAAAAATACTCAGAAAAAATTCATGTTAATAAGAAATTTTTTGATAAATACATTACAAGAACAAAAGATCAAAAGATAACAGAAAACAAAGAAAACGAGAAATTTAATTTACTTGTTCCTGAAAACATTTTATCTGCTAGACGTCGTAGAGAGTTGAGAATTAGAATTTGTTTAGATCCAAATAATATAAATAGTATGCATAGAAACACAATATTTTATAATGAAAATAAAGTCCAAAATTGTTTTAAAGTTTTGACTAAAAAAAGAAATGAGAAAGAGAAAAAAAAACTAATGAATTTCAAAATTTTTCTTTGGCCAAAATATCGATTAGAAGATTTAGCTTGTATAAATCGTTATTGGTTTAATACCCATAATGGAAGCCGTTTCAGTATAGTAAGGATACATATGTATCCGCGTGTGAAAATTCGTTAATCTAATTTTGTTTTCTATTTAGCATATGTATCTATCTATAGATAGATACATAGGTTAAACAAATACACGTATTTTGGTATGGCATTGATTTTAATTCAATGATGTATACATAAAAAAAAAGCATTAACAAAATTATCTTTTTTTATCTAATGTAATGTATACAATTCTTTTTTATATATCAAACTAGTCTCCTTTATACTATATCTATTTAAATTCTCTATTTCAATTGGATTGATTTCAGTTATCAAAAAAATTAGATTTCGGATTTCTATCAAAAAATTAAAAATGAGTGTCATTCTAATTACTGATCAATAAAAATATCTATAAAAATCGAGGAGAAGGAAAAACTTTTATTTTTTTATGGTAAAAAAGTCATTTATACCTGTTATTTCACAAGAAAAAAAAGGAAAAAAACCGGGATTGGTTGAATTTCAAATATTCAAATTTACCAATAGAATACGAAGACTTACTTCACATTTTGAATTGCACCGAAAAGACTACTCATCCCAAACAGGTTTACGTAAAATTTTGGGAAAACGGCAAAGATTACTGTCTTATTTGTCAAAGAAAGATGGAATACGGTATAAAAAATTAATCAATCAGTTTAATATTCGGCAGTCACAAATTCGTTAAATTGAAGAGTAATTTTCAATTATTCGATTTATTAGATCTTGAATTTGGATGAACTTTTTTTTTAAGCGATTCATAAAAGAATAAATCGAGCAAAAACCTATGAATATCTCAACGAAAAGAAAGGACTTCATGATAGTCAATATGGGGCCTCACCACCCATCAATGCACGGTGTTCTTAGACTTATTGTTACTCTAGATGGTGAGGATGTTATTGATTGTGAACCGATATTGGGTTATTTACACAGAGGAATGGAAAAAATAGCGGAAAACCGAACAATTATACAATATCTGCCTTATGTAACACGTTGGGACTATTTAGCTACAATGTTCACAGAAGCAATAACTGTAAATGGACCAGAACAGTTGGGAAATATTCAAGTACCTAAAAGAGCCAGCTATATCCGAGTAATAATGTTGGAGTTAAGCCGTATAGCTTCTCACCTACTATGGCTAGGACCTTTTATGGCAGATATTGGTGCACAAACACCTTTTTTCTATATTTTCAGAGAAAGAGAATTAATATATGATCTATTTGAAGCTGCCACAGGTATGAGAATGATGCATAATTTTTTTCGTATCGGAGGGGTAGCGACTGATCTACCTTATGGTTGGATAGATAAATGTTATGATTTCTGCGATTATTTTTTAACAAGTATTGCTGAATATCAAAAACTTATTACGCGAAATCCTATTTTTTTAGAACGGGTTGAGGGCGTCGGTGTTGTTGATGTAAAAGAAGTTATTAATTGGGGTTTATCAGGACCGATGCTTCGGGCTTCCGGAATACAATGGGATCTACGTAAAGTGGATAATTATGAATGTTACGAAGAATTTCATTGGGAAGTTCAATGGCAAAAAGAAGGAGATTCATTAGCTCGTTATTTAGTTCGAATTGGTGAAATGATAGAATCCATAAAAATTATTCAACAGGCTTTGGAAGGACTTCCCGGCGGTCCATATGAAAATTTAGAAATCCGCTGCTTTGATAGAGAAAAAGAGCCAGAATGGAATGAGTTTGAGTATCGATTTATTAGTAAAAAATCGTCTCCGAGTTTTGAATTGCCAAAACAAGAACTTTATGTAAGAGTTGAAGCCCCCAAGGGAGAATTAGGGATTTTTCTAATAGGGGATCAAAATGGTTTTCCTTGGAGATGGAAAATTCATCCGCCCGGTTTTATAAATTTGCAAATTCTTCCTCAATTAGTTAAAAGAATGAAATTGGCCGATATTATGACAATACTAGGTAGCATAGATATTATTATGGGAGAAGTTGATCGTTGAAATGATAATTGATTTAACAGAAATACAAGATATACATTTTTTTTTCAGATTGCAATTTTTGAAAGAGATATATGGAATTCTTTGGGTATTTGTGCCTATTTTTATTTTGATATTAGGAATTACTATAAGTGTACTAGCAATTGTATGGTTAGAAAGAGAAATATCTGCAGGGATACAACAGCGTATTGGACCTGAATACACCGGTCCTTTTGGAGTTCTTCAAGCTCTAGCAGACGGAACAAAATTACTTTTTAAAGAGAATCTTATTCCATCTAGAGGAGATATTCGTTTATTTAGTTTCGGCCCATCTATCTCAGTCATATCCATTATAATAAGCTATTCAGTAATTCCTTTTGGCTATAACTTTGTTTTATCTGATCTGAATATTGGTGTTTTTTTATGGATTGCTATTTCGAGTATTGCCCCCATTGGACTTCTTATGTCAGGATATGGGTCAAATAATAAATATTCCTTTTTGGGTGGTCTACGAGCAGCTGCTCAATCAATTAGTTATGAAATACCATTAACTCTATGTGTGTTATCGATATCTCTATGTGTGCTTCGTTGAGACATAAATTTTTTGATACTATTTCTTATAAGCCTCTCCTTATATTTAAAGTACAAAAAGAATCTATAAAGAATATATATATATTCTTTTCGCATTTGGATTGAATAATTGAATCAGATAGTTATATGAGTGCAATAATAACAGCTTTTTTTGAATATAATTTATAGAATACTCTATTACTTATAGAGAAAGTATGATGATTTCAAATTGCAGTAAAAATATTGAGTCTAATTTTCTATGTATAAGAATAAGGTGAAAAAATCAATGAAATTCTAGAATTAGATTCTATATATTATATTCTATGTATAGAAGTGGTTGTTTTTCCCAAGATTTGTTGATTAGTAATCCTGTCTTGAAGCGGACGCAAAAGACCAACCTTTTTCAAATTTTCAATATCATTTGTATGAATTAGCATACATATATTAACAAAATTAAAAAAAGGCATTAATATAATAAAAAAAATTAATGGATGGCTAGAAACACCAAAATACACAAAAGATTAGTAACGTATATTTCTTTTTTAAATTATCCAATTTATGTATAATATAAAAAGAATACTAATGGGGACTTGAAGTTGGTAGAAAAAATAAGGCAGTACTCCCCCCAATTCCGATCTAGAGTATACTTCCATCCATTGATTGAATAAATAACTATCAGGAACGAAATAATCCTTTAATTTTTTGAAGTCCCCTTTTGCTTGCACAAAAAGGAATAAGATAAGAGGTAAAAGTGATCTCCTTTTTCTTTTTTGTCTTATATACTCCATATTTATGGAGATAATCATAATTTAAAAAAAGAACATCTAATTATTTTTCGGAATCGAAAATGATGTGGGAGTTCTTGATAATTTTAAAAGAGTATTTTATGCAAAAATGAAATTAAGTTATTACTCAACAAATTTAATTTTGAATTTTTTAAAGGATGAGATCAATTCAGAAGTACCTTTTGTATTTTTTATTTATCTAAAGAAATTCAATAAATGTGCAAATGTTTTTATTTTTTAAATAAGTGTGTATTCATTTAAAAATTTTTTTTAGAACAGACAGAATTCCATGGGTCTAATTCAGAACCGTCCGAGAAAATAGAATCTTATCTATCTTAGGGATATATCAAGGGAGAAATAATTGGCCGGGTTCTTATATTTTTTTAAGGCTTTAAAGGAGCCGTATGAGATGAAAATCTCATGTACGGTTCTGTAATAGAGATGGTAACAGTAATGTCATCACCGACTAGGATTATCTAACAGTTTAAGTACAGTTGATATAGTTGATGCACAATCCAAATATGGTTTTTGGGGATGGAATTTGTGGCGGCAACCTATGGGTTTCCTCGTTTTTCTAATCTCTTCCCTAGCAGAATGTGAAAGATTACCTTTTGATTTACCAGAAGCGGAAGAAGAACTAATAGCGGGTTATCAAACCGAATATTCCGGTATCAAATTTGGTTTATTTTATGTTGCTTCCTATTTAAACCTATTCGTTTCTTCCTTATTTGTAACAGTTCTTTATTTTGGTGGTTCAAATTTCTCTATTCCGTACATCTTCGTTTCTAATTTTTTTCAAATAAATAAAACATACGGAGTTTTTGTAACGATAATTGGTATCTTTATTACACTAGTTAAAACTTATTTATTCATATTCGTTTCTATCACAACAAGATGGACTTTGCCTAGGCTACGAATAGATCAATTATTAAATCTTGGGTGGAAGTTTCTTTTACCCATTTCTCTTGGTAATCTATTATTAACAACGTCGTCTCAACTGTTTTCACTGTAAAAAAAATGTGGACCTTCTATATTCAAAATTCAGAACTTGTTTTAAACAAGAGAAAGAAAAAAAATATTCAGAGCTATTCACGATATGTTCCTTATGGTAACTGAATTCATAAATTATAGTGAACAAATAATACGAGCTGCTAGATATATTGGTCAAGGTCTCATGATTACCTTATCTCATGCAAATAGGTTACCCGTAACTATTCAATATCCTTATGAAAAAATAATCTCATCAGAACGTTTTCGCGGTCGAATACATTTTGAATTTGATAAATGCATTGCTTGTGAAGTATGTGTTCGTGTCTGTCCTATAGATCTACCCATTGTTGATTGGAAACTAGAAACTGATATTCGAAAAAAACGGTTGCTTAATTACAGTATTGATTTTGGAATCTGTATATTTTGTGGTAACTGTATTGAGTATTGTCCAACAAATTGTTTATCAATGACCGAAGAATATGAACTTTCAACTTATGATCGCCACGAATTGAATTATAATCTAATTGCTTTGGGTCGTTTACCAGTATCAGTAATTGATGATTATACAATTCGAACAATTCAAATAAAATGATTTCAAAATTCTTCACAAAAATAATTGAATTTCTCTATATATAGAATAAAAAAAAAGATATTCTATTTTTTTGAAATGACTCTTTGGCATAAAGAAAAGAATGAAATTCCATTGATTCTATAACAACTGTACCTAATAACAATTCACATATCTTATCTTAGGATTTGGTGAATTTCTATGCACAGATAATTTTCGTATTTAACAAGTTTTTTCCTGGTCATATCAATAAGGTCATGAAATTTCTATTTATCTTTTATTTTACATATAATGGATTTGTCCGAATCGCTACATGATTTTATTTTAATCTTTCTTGGATCAGGTCTCATATTAGGAAGTCTAGGAGTAGTATTCTTTACGAATCCGATTTTTTCTGCTTTTTCATTGGGACTAGTTCTTGTTTGTGTATCTTTATTCTATATTTTATCAAACTCCCATTTCGTAGCTGCCTCACAGCTACTTATTTACGTGGGCGCTATAAATGTTTTAATAATATTTGCTGTGATGTTTATGAATGGTTCGGACTATTACCAAAATTTTCGTGTTTGGACCGTTGGGGATGGAATTACTTTGATGGTTTGTACCAGTATCTTTCTTTCACAAATAACTACTATTCTAGAGACATCATGGCACGGAATTATTTGGACGACAAGACCCAATCAGATTTTAGAGCAAGATTTGATAAGTACTAGTCAACAAATTGGAATTCATTTATCAACAGATTTTTTTCTTCCATTTGAACTAATTTCAATAATTCTTTTAGTTGCTTTAATAGGTGCAATTTTTGTGGCTCGCCAATAAGAAAGTTTTCGAACTAATAAAATAATATAAATTACATTTTGTTAGAATTTATTACATTTCTTTTTTGTTGAATTATATGTTAAGGAAAAAGAATATTTATGTATAAAGTATAAAATCTTTTTGCAAATACTTGATTTTGTTGTAGACTTATTATGTTAGGCAATAAAATCCGTTGAATTCATATTCATATCGAAATGAATAAAAATTGAAAAGGAGTTGGTCAATGATATTCGAGCATACACTTGTTTTGAGTGCTTATTTATTTTCTATAGGTATCTATGGATTGATCACGAGCCGAAATATGGTTAGAGCCCTTATGTGTCTTGAACTTATACTAAATGCAGTTAATATAAATCTCGTAACCTTTTCTGATTTTTTTGATAGGCGGCAACTAAAAGGAAATATTTTTTCAATTTTTGTTATAGCTGTTGCAGCCGCTGAAGCAGCTATCGGACCAGCTATTGTTTCCTCAATATATCGTAATAGAAAATCAACCCGTATCAATCAATCAAATTTGTTGAATAAATAGTATTATTCATAAAAAAAAGTCTAATTTTGAATAGTGTGTACTATATAATCCATTCAAATTAGCAGAAATGATATATCCTTTTTAATCATGTTTGCGTTTGCGAAAACAAAGATAAGAAATCAAAGTATCTTGGTTCTATTCTCTTATTAGTTATTAATCTATAAATATATTTTTAGTAGCAAAATTCTTATAAATCATTGATTCATCTGGTATATAATATAGATATATATATATAGATATATATATATCATATATAGATATATATAATTGGTTTACCAATTTACTAGATTGAAAATGTTGAATTTTTGATGTTCAAGGATTATGTTCCAATGTCACATTCAGTAAAGATTTATGATACATGTATAGGATGTACTCAATGTGTACGAGCCTGCCCAACAGATGTATTAGAAATGATACCTTGGGACGGATGTAAAGCTAAACAAATTGCTTCTGCCCCAAGAACAGAGGACTGTGTTGGTTGTAAGAGGTGTGAATCCGCCTGTCCGACGGATTTCTTAAGTGTTAGAGTTTATTTATGGCATGAAACAACTCGAAGCATGGGTCTAGCTTATTGATACGTTTCAAAAAGAACCGCATACAAGTACTTTTTTTTACTGGCAAAAACCCGGGCTCAAAATAAAAAAATATTTTGAGCCCGGGTTTTTGTAGTCTAAGTATATCTTATTTTTATCACGAATTATTTTCCTTGGTTAACAACAGTTGTAGTTTTGCCAATAGTCGGAGGTTCTTTAATTGTCTTATTTCCCCATAAAGGAAATAAGACAATTAAATGGTATACTTATTGTATATGTTTCATAGATCTCCTTCTAATAACCTATGTATTTTGTTATCATTTCGAATTAGATGATCCACTAATCCAATTGACAGAAAATTATAAATGGATCCATTTTTTTGACTTTTACTGGAGATTCGGAATAGATGGACTCTCTCTAGGACCCCTTTTATTAACGGGATTTATCACTACGTTAGCTACGTTATCAGCTCAACCGGTTACTCGAGAATCTAAATTATTCTATTTTCTAATGTTAGCAATGTATAGTGGTCAACTAGGAACATTTTCTTCTCAAGACATTTTACTTTTTTTCATCATGTGGGAATTAGAATTAATTCCCGTTTATCTACTTTTATCTATGTGGGGTGGAAAAAAACGTTTGTATTCAGCTACAAAGTTTATTTTGTACACTGCGGGAAGTTCTGTTTTTTTATTACTGGGAATTCTGGGTATGGGTTTCTATAGTTCTAATGAACCAACATTAAATTTTGAATCATTAACTAATCAATCATATCCCGTGGCACTGGAAATAATCTTCTATATGGGATTTCTTATTGCTTTTGCTGTCAAATCACCAATTATACCCTTACATACATGGTTACCTGATACCCATGGAGAGGCGCATTACAGCACTTGTATGCTTTTAGCCGGAATATTATTAAAAATGGGAGCATATGGGTTGGTTCGAATTAATATGGAATTATTATCTCGCGCTCATTCTATATTTTGTCCCTGGTTAATGTTATTAGGTTCCATTCAAATAATCTATGCAGCTTCAACATCTCTTGGTCAACGCAATGTAAAAAAAAGAATAGCTTATTCCTCGGTCTCTCATATGGGTTTCTTAATTTTAGGAATTGGTTCTATAAGCGAGACAGGGCTGAATGGGGCTATTTTACAAATAATCTCTCACGGATTTATTGGTGCTGCCCTTTTTTTCTTGGCGGGAACTAGTTATGATAGACTACGTCTTCTTTATCTCGACGAAATGGGTGGAATGGCTATCCCAATGCCAAAAATATTCACGATTTTCACTACCTTATCGATGGCTTCTCTTGCATTACCGGGCATGAGCGGTTTTGTTGCAGAATTTATAGTATTATTGGGAATAATTACCAATCAAAAATATCTTTTCATCACAAAAATACTCATAACTTTTGTAACTGCAATTGGAATGATATTAACTCCTATTTATTTATTATCTATCTTACGTCAAATGTTTTATGGATACAAGCTTTTTAATAAACAAAATTCTTATTTTTTTGATTCGGGGCCACGAGAATTATTTATTTCAATTTCTATCCTTATACCCGTAATAAGTATTGGCATTTATCCAGATTTTATTTTTTCAATTTCGGCTGACAAGGTTGAAGCTATTCTCTCTCATTTTTTATAGATAGTTTTTGGGAATAAATGAAAAAGAAAAAATAGAAATCAATCCGATGCACAATAAAAAAAAATGGATTTCTTTTTGTATTTTCTTAATTACATAAAAATGAAATTGAATTCTAATTGAATATTTTTGTTGTTTGTGAGAACCCCTTGAATCAATATTACATTACTTGATTCAATGGGGTCTTAATCATTTTATTGGGAGTTTTTTTTCTTATTCTATAGAATGTTCCCAATATTTGTGAATTTTTTTAAATTAATTAGGTGTAAATGAACCATAACTATGTAGTCCTATTCCTAAAAGATTTATCCCTAAATAACATATCCAAATTATAAGAAAGCCTATGGAGGCCACTATTGAAGAATTTCTATATTCCAATTTTTTATTTTTTCTAGTATGTAAATAAATTGCGAAAATAGTCCAAGTAATAAAAGCCCAAGTTTCCTTTGGATCCCAATTCCAATATGATCCCCATGCCTCATTAGCCCATACTGCTCCAGATATATTACCTATTGTTAAAAAGATAAAACCTAGACTAATAGTACGGTAACCCCAACGATCCAATTGTTGAATAAATTGATATCTATAATAATTTCTATAAGACGAATAAAACGGAAAAGGAGTTTGTTGTAAAATATTCTTTTTATCATTCATATTCATATATTTGATTTCAGCAAAAGAAAAGGATTCATTAAAAAAAAACAAAGTCTTGCTTTTACCAAGAATTTGTATGAGTTCTTGAAATGTAATGACTAAAATAGCCACTGATATTAATGATCCACATAAAAGAGTTGTATAACCCAATATCATCATACTTACGTGCATCATTAACCAATGGGACTGTAAAGCAGGCACTAATTTTAAGGATTCATGCATTTCGGTTAAAAGACCCGAAGTAGCAAAGCCTTGGGTAAAAAGAATACTTGGTGTTATTATTGTATTGAAATAGTCATTTTTTTGTTTTTTGAAGCAAAGAACCATATAAAAGATAGAAAAAGTCCATGAAAGAAATATTAATGATTCATATAAATTACTAAATGGTAAATGGCCTGAAAAAATCCAACGAGTAACTAACAATCCTGTGATACAAAAAAAGGTTATTATCATGCCTTTTTTGAACAAATTGTATAATCCTATGATTTCATTGCCTAATAATAAGGTTATCAAATGAATTGAAATTAAAATAGATACGACCGAAAAGGATATATGAGTTAATATATGCTCTAAAGTGGAAAATACCATATAGAATGAAAAAATAGAAATACTTGGAATAGAAATAATAATTCTTTATAGGAACTTTTTTTTAGAAGATAAGATGCCGCTACTCGGACTCGAACCGAGATGCTCTAGCACTGCTTCCTAAGAGCAGCGTGTCTACCAATTTCACCATAGCGGCTGACTCGAAACCATAATAACCCAATTTTAGTCAATTGTCGAGATTCAAAGAATCAATTAAAACACAATATTTGTTTACTAAACATTCAATAAAATAATTTTAAAGAATTCTATTAGAATCTATTAAATATAGAATGTAAATATCATAATATAGAATGTAAATATCCTAAATTCATAACTGAATCTTATATTCTATATCAATTTTATATTCATATTTTTGTATTTAAAAAAGAGTCGTTGAATCCAGTTAATTGAAATTATTCTAACGTTTATATTTGTTACAGAAAAAGCTTTTTGAATTCCCCGTAAAAATAGATTGCCCTAATGAAAAAGCTTTTAATGCTGTAAAATATCCCTTCTTTTTCCATAAAGTGTTCCGAATAAGTTTTTTTGATATAGACGTGCGCTTTTTTGGAACTGCCATAGAATTAGTATAGTTTTTTATTGTTATAGAATTTTATGTGAAAGACATTTTGCGGTAAATGAAAATTAAGTTTATCTCTAATTAGACATATATTTTATATATTTGAATTTCCATTTTTGTTTTTATTATATTTATAATAAGAATATAATACTTTTTAGAAAGTTTTCCCCAAATCGCTATTTCTTATTGTAATAAAAACTTAATTAGTTAAGTTAAATTTAATGAACTAAACCAATGTTCAAAAAATATTGTCCAAAGAGTCAGAATAATGAATAATCGATTATTCTATTTTATTAAATTCTATCTTTCTTTGTTATTAACCGAAACCATTCCTTTACTTTACAAAAAAGATAAAAGAAAAACCTAAGAAACCAAATTCATTAGAATCCTAATTTTTTTTCTTTATTGTATGGAATATACACATCAATATTCATGGATCATACCTTTTATTCCATTCCCAGTTCCGATGTTAATAGGAGTGGGACTTCTACTTTTTCCCACTGCAACGAAAAATATTCGCCGTATTTGGGCTTTTCCTAGTATCTTATTGTTAACTATAGTTATGATTTTTTCGCTTGATTTGTCTATTCATCAAATCAAGAATAGTTTGTTTTTTCAATATGTATGGTCTTGGACCATAAATAATGATATTTCTTTAGAGTTTGGGTACTTGATCGATTCACTTACTTCTATTATGTCAATATTAATTACTACGGTTGGCATTCTCGTTCTTATTTATAGTGATAATTATATGTCTCATGATCAAGGATATTTGAGATTTTTTGCTTATCTTACTCTTTTTAATATTTCAATGTTGGGATTAGTTACTAGTTCGAATTTGATACAAATTTATTTTTTTTGGGAATTAATTGGAATGTGTTCTTATTTATTAATAGGCTTTTGGTTCACCCGCCCTATTGCGGCAAATGCTTGTCAAAAAGCATTTGTAACGAATCGTGTAGGGGATTTTGGTTTATTATTGGGAATTTTAGGTCTTTATTGGATAACGGGTAGTTTGGAATTTCGGCATTTGTTTCAAATTATAAATAATTTGATTTCTAAAAATGAAATGAATATTTTTTTTTTTACTCTGTTTGCCCTCTTGCTATTTTGTGGCTCAGTTGCAAAATCTGCCCAATTTCCTCTTCATGTATGGCTACCCGATGCTATGGAGGGACCTACTCCAATTTCTGCCCTTATACATGCTGCTACTATGGTAGCCGCTGGAATTTTTCTTGTGGCTCGTCTTTTTCCTCTTTTCATAGTGCTACCCAAAATAATGAACGCAATAGCTTTTATAGGTATAATAACAGTAATATTAGGAGCTACTTTAGCTATTGCTCAAAAAGATATTAAGAAAAATTTGGCCTATTCTACAATGTCTCAATTGGGTTATATGATGTTAGCTTTGGGTATGGGATCTTATCGAGGTGCTTTATTTCATTTGATTACTCATGCTTATTCAAAAGCATTGTTGTTTTTAGGATCTGGATCCATTATTCATTCAATGGAAGCTCTTGTCGGATATTCTCCAGCTAAAAGTCAAAATATGGTTTTTATGGGCGGTTTAACAAAACATGTACCAATTACAAAAACTTTTTTTTTAGTGGGTACACTCTCTCTTTGCGGTATTCCACCCTTTGCCTGTTTTTGGTCTAAGGATGAGATTCTTAATGATAGTTGGTTGTATTCACCAATTTTTGCAATAATAGCTTGTTCTGCAGCAGGATTAACTGCATTTTATATGTTTCGAATTTATTTACTTGTTTTTGAGGGATATTTAAACGTTCATTTTTTGAATTTTAATGGAAAAAAAAATAGTTCATTCTATTCAATATCTTTATGGGGGAAGAAACAAGTAAAACTTAAAAGAAAAAACGAAAATTTTTTCTTAGTTTTACTAAAAATAAAAAAGAATGAAATAACTTCTTTTTTTATCCGGAAGAGATATCTACATCGCGTTAATCAAAATATTAAAAATATAAAACATCTTGTTTTTGGTATTATGCATTTTGGCACTAAAAAAACTGCTTGTTTATATCCTAATGAATCTAACAATACTATGCGATTTTCTATGCTTATTTTAGCGCTCTTTACTTTATTCGTTGGTGCTGTAGGAATTTCTTTCAGTCAAGACGGAATACATTTGGATATTTTATCAAAATTGTTAATTCCGTTTATAGATCTTTTACATAAAGATTCAGAAAATTTTATGAATTATTATGAATTTTTCACAAACGCAACTTTTTCTTTGAGTTTCACTTTTTGGGGAATATTTCTAGCGTCTTTTTTTTACAAATCGGTTTATTCCTATTTAAAAAATTTGAATTTATTAAATTTATTTGAAAAAAGTTTTCTTAAAAAAAATGTTGCCGATCATTTTCAAAATATCATATATAATTGGTCGTATAATCATGGTTATATAGATCTTTTTTATGAAAAATCTTTAATTGCTAGTATCAGAAGATTAGTGAAATTAAATTCTTTTTTTGATAAAAAAAGAATTGATGGAATTACGAATGGAATAGGTATTACAAGTTTTTTTCTAGGAGAAGCTATCAAATATGTGGGGGGGGGGCGAATAGCTTCGTATATATTATTGTATATTCTAGATATATTAATCTTTCTAGTAATTTTATTGTTACATCGAAACAAATAAATATTGATGAATCTCATGAATATGGAACTCGGTAAGAAAAGGGGATTTAAAAATTGAAAAAGAAGATTCTGAAAGAATCTTCTTTGAATACTAAAATTACGTATTGAATTTGGATTCTTGTATCCATAATTCAAAAAGTTTTTTTGACTATTGCCGAAGAACTGAAATAAAAGATAGGGTATAGCTATGACAGTTATTGTATGGGGTCTACCCAATGCTAAATGCAAAGGCGCATAATAGATAGACATGAACATTATGAGCTGTCCCGTAATAAACCCAGTTGTTGCTGCTATTTTCTTCTCGGTTCCTTCTTCCACAAGTCTAGCTCGAAGAAGGAAGAGATAAGAGGGCCCTATGGAAAATGTGGTCATAAATCCATAATAGAGTCCGACCACAACT
>NW_028196865.1:32500-37500 GCF_037176805.1 Vigna unguiculata
AAGGTGATATAAAATCGGTCTATTTCTGGCATCATATCCATAGTTAGCGTATTCATCATAGTTAGAAGCTCCAGCTCCATATCAAGGTCACGGTCGATATCGTCACTATCGTCACTATCATCAATATCGTCACTATCATCAATATCGTCACTATCATCAATATAGTCACTATTATCAATAAGAAAACCCTTAGGCTTGTTATCCAGGAACTTGTTCAGAAATACTGTAATGAAAGGAACATAGGAGTTTGTCGCTAGGTATTTGACCAAATAGGATCGTCCAGTTCCTATAGAACCTATCACTAAAATACCCCTACTAGGGGGAGGTAGGGCTAAGCGGAGCGAAAAGGGTTTTCCATGAGATGGGAAATGCAAACTATTAGCCCCCCACAAGGTGTGTGAATAAGTAATTGTCTGATAATTAGCAAGGAATATACGTCTTTCTACTAAACAGGATGTATTGAATTCATAAATCATTAGATACTTTTTTTGAATGTCAACTAAGTATCGTAAGTAAATTGCTCCCGGTTGTTCACTTATTTGATAACCAGAGTTATTCTTTGATAAAAGATCACTATGAGTAAGACTCAATAGAATTTGATCAATCCTTTTTTCTGTTGTTAAGGTAGAAAACTGAACCAAGAATTCTTTTTCTTTATCATCAATCGAATCAGTGTTCGAGACCCAGGATTCTATTTGATCATCAATCCAATCACCATTCACGTTTTTTATTTTTCTTATCAAGGAATAGATTGCTTTACTTGGATGACTTAGATGTCTCGTATTTCTCGAAAAAGCGATTCGATTGATGGGATTTGGTATAATACTTATGAGATCGATGAGATTCCAATATTTATTCTTAGAACGTATGGATTTGACCCCATAAGCGGGACCACCACCCCATAGCATGTTGCTACCAAAAGCAAAACTCCGTATTTCTTCTAGAGAATCTCCTAATTGTTCCAGAGCAACTAGAAAGATATTCTTTAACCAGAAAGAATTCAGTTCAGATGTAGGATACCTATCCAGAAGTTTTCGCAACTCAATCATGTATGATGGAATCATCAAAGATTTTACCTTTTCGAACTCTGTCTGTAACTCACTATAGACTCGAGAAACAAAGAGAAGATGTGTACGAACGAGATATCCAGCAACAAGGAGAAGGAAAAGGATTGAATAGAAGAACTCCTGAACATTTAGCGATCTCAGATGTGTCGATATCAATAGTAACTCATTATTTCGATGAGTCATTTCTTCGGACAGAAGAAGATTATGGAAACAATTACCCGGAATCTCACTTATCAGATTCCATTGTGGAAGACACAATGGAATCTGACGAATTCGCCATAATATATCTGACCCATGCATAATATCATGAAAAATGGATACAAATTTTTGGCTGCTACTTAGTATCGGCAATAGGTCTGAAAAAGTATCTAAAAATATGAAATTTAGATATTTGTACCCCGTCGAGGTAAGGAACCATGGTATATATGTTTGGAATAGATTCCATTTTGAGAGAGTTGAAAAAACACTATCTTGTTGAAAGGTTCTATACATCTGACCTTTCTCAAGGCATTTTTGTAGACAAGAACTCCGTTTTTTCCTTTTTTCGGATGGTAAATATTTCTCAGAACATGGAGTGTGAATCCAACCCATGTTTGAATTGAAATTGAGATACTGATACAAGTTCTTCCCTTCTGAATCAGGTATATTCATATCTGAAAGAGGTTGACAATAAGTTTTTTCAAAATGGACTATTTGTCCCTCTGTTAGAGGTGTTCCAGAAATGTCTGCGATCGAGTAAATAGCTCCACGAACGAATGGATCGTATCGAATTGGAAAATGGAAAGATTTGTAGAAGTTATACCCTTCGTCGCCACTTTGCGGAAAATCGTTAGGTATCAATATGTTAGATACCTGTAACTCGATTGGTGAAATAGTATCTCTCTTCAAAAAAGCATGTTTTTTTTGACCATCGCAAAAAGAAAAGATTTTGTTGCGAATGAACAAGATTTTGAGGAATTGTCCATACGTAAAATCATAATTATTGATACGGGCCTTTTCCACATAAAAAGGGAATCTTTTGTTACAATAGAAGCAGAAGTGATATTGATTATTCAAGAATCGAAGTCGATTTGCTTTATAAAAATAGTATATCAATGAACTTCTATGAAATGGTTTCACGGGATTCAGCCAATTGTCTGGATCGTGGGATATCATTGAGAAATAGGAATCTGTGTTATCAAAAGATTTCCTGCGATTCTTTCTAGTATGGAATGAGTCAATCATCCACTTTGGTATCTTATTGAACAAAAATGGTGATATTGTTCCTCCATTGATCAAGAATTTCGATTTTTGGGAAGTATCTTGGTCATCCAATAATAAGGGTTTCCTTTTTTTCAAATGAAAGATTTGAAGACCTATTGATTCTAATAACTGATTACAGAGTGGATCATTCGGACCTTTCAATTCATAGATGTGGATCTCGGACCTATGAATGGGGATACCCCCAAAACTCACAAATAAAAAAGAAGGAAGTGAGTTAGACAAAAAGAGAAGAAACTTGGGCAAAAAAAGAAGTAACTTGGACAAAAATAAACAAAGTGACTTAGACAAATCTTTTTTGTCGATAACCTCAGACCAATCAATCGAATATTGATTAATATGTAATCGATCGAACACTACTTGAAAACGGCTATTCTGCTCAGAAATGAAATAGTCCAAATGTTCCTGGAAATTCTTGCTCCCATTGGACCATTTGTATCTATATACATTAGGATCCCAATTCATAGATCTCTCCGTTCGAGAAATCAAAATAAGAGGATCGAACCACTTCTTCTGACTCTTTTTCAAATTTGATAAATGTTGGTTGATCGTGTATTTCATTCTAGTTCGATGATTCAGAGTATCATTTCCTATTTGATACCTTTGAATTCCATATTCGAAGTTGCAATTGAATCGATTCAATACATTTCTTATGTAACCATGGGTGCTATATTGGATTTGAATCAGATTTCGGATCAATCTATATTGATTGACTGCCTCCATTATGTTGTTGCTAGCAAATACAACTATTTTAGGTTTTGGATCTTCCACATTATTTCCGCAAGAGGTCTGGACCCATTTTTTTATGATCCTTCGATAAAAAGATTCATTCTCTTCATAAAAAAGAGGAGGTAGAACCAATAAAGAGTGCTTTTTCGATTCATCCCTGGAGTTCAATAACTCATTCAAGAAATGTTTTTGATCCAATCCGGAGGAATCCATAGAAAAATCAAATTCCTTATGATACACCAGATCCGGCTCGGTTATTGATAGAGTGAATAGATCTGCCATTTCTTGAAATATATCTTCTGATTCAAAATCGTGGTGTAACGTGTATCTCCCCCTGTTCCGGTCATGGAATAGATGAAATAAACCCCAAAATGGATTTTTGTTCAAGAATGAAATCTTATTGGAACTGTCCAGTTCACCCTTTGGAACCATATCACATCCTCGATAGGATGAAATAGGATGAATTGAGACGGTATTTTGTAAGTACATAATTATCTTGAATAAATTCACTATTTCTTTCTTTTCCGATCGCCTGGAAAAAGCAAGATGTTTCTTTTGTTCTTTTTTCAACAATTTCTGATCTCTAGTAGACCTATCAGTAGGATTCGAACCCAGATGAAGTTCTGACCATCTGTCAGAGAAAAAAGAACGAGTGGCTCTTGCAGGATTCCCAAAAAATTCTTCGATTTCTTCCGGAAGCAGATGATTATTCATCTGCTTCTCACGTTCCATGAATAGTCGGCACATTGAGGAATATCCAGAAAGGATTTTAAGGAATCGCTCTGATTCTATCTCTGTTCGTTCCGTTTGAAGAAAGGAAGGATCCCAACAAAGAATCGATCTTTCTTTTAGTTGTTGAATCTCTCTTTGATTGATCAATGTGTGATATTTCGAATCCTCATTCCTAATGGAATCGAAAGAATCCTTGGATTGATCAGAAGATCCTTTCAATTGGCTAGAATCCGTTACTTGAATGAAACTAGATCTCGTGGAATCATATTGAAGATTTGATGATACATTCCGTACCTTGCTAAAAAACCGATCCTTGTTTCCCAACCACACATTGTCTAACCAAATCCAATTCTCTCGTGACATGTTCCTCAAAAAATCCGATTCGTGCGGACTCTTCCCCCAACTAACGAAGAGATCTTGACGGAATTGCCACATATGAAATTGAGCACAATTTTGCAAAGAAATAGCCCGCTTGTTTCTCAAGAAGAGATGCGAAACATGCTCAATATCATTTGATTGAATAATTGACCCAGTCCCTTGTTGTTTGAAGAAACCCTCCACTTCCTTTGGTATTTTTTCACGAAAAGCAAACATGAGATAATAAATCCAGTCTTTCACTAAGATTTCGAATAGCTGTCCCGAATTCAAGTTGATTATGTTTCGCCTCTTTCTCGGGGAAAGACGATCAAAAAATTCCCAATCATGGTCCTTACGGATCGGATCATCCATATAATATACAAAAAGGAACTCCAGATATTTGATATCTTTCTCTTTGAATGAGATCTCAATTCCAGCGATGGTTTCATTAGATATCTTACAACTAGAATCGCTCTTTTTTCCTATCCAGTTCCTCCACCACCGCGAATCCCAGTTAAATTCAGGCATGATATACTTTTTAGTTATTGGGAGAACCCGAGTACTCTCTTTCGGATCCAGGAAAGAACTCTCAGAGATCTTTTTTCCTTTTGGAAGATACAGGAGCGGAACAATCAACCTATTGATATTGGAAGACTCAGATGATTCTTCCAATGTATCATTTTTGGGTCCAATGGAATTCATAGGTATAGGAAGAAGCCTTGTCAAATAGGGATTTTTTCTTTCGACCATTTTTCGATTGTTAATACGATATATAAGGACCGCTACTACAAAGAGTACTACATACTTGATCGTGAAATATCGATTGCTTGTTGAACCCTGTGAATTGCGTGAAAG
>NW_028196865.1:40000-61178 GCF_037176805.1 Vigna unguiculata
GTTTTCCTGCACTTGGAAGAAGAAGTAGAAAAAGGAAGAAATATAGTGATAATTTGATTCTTCGTCGTCGTACTAAATAGTAGAGAAAATAGAAATTGTTTCTTCGTCTTTACAAGAAAAAGGAGTAATTAACTGTGACGCGTTCACTAAAAAAAAATCCTTTTGTAGCGAATCATTTATTAAGAAAAATAAAGAAGCTTAACACAAAAGCGGAAAAAGATATAATATTAACTTGGTCCAGAGCATCTACCATTATACCTACAATGATTGGCCATACCATTGCTATCCATAATGGAAAAGAACATTTACCTATTTATATAACAGATCGTATGGTAGGCCATAAATTAGGAGAATTTTCACCTACTCTAAACTTCCGAGGACATGCGAAAAATGATAATAGATCTCGTCGTTAACGTTAATTTGAACATCCATTTTTAAATAGTAATGCATAAAGAAATATTACAAAATTGAATTCTTAGTAAAATGAAGTTCAACTCATTTCTTTTAGAATTCATTAAATGAATTCAATAATTCATAATAATAATAAAATTCTTTTTTAATGAAGA
Source organism: Vigna unguiculata (assembly GCF_037176805.1). Lineage (NCBI taxonomy): Eukaryota > Viridiplantae > Streptophyta > Magnoliopsida > Fabales > Fabaceae > Vigna > Vigna unguiculata. Next base: position 40,567 of record NW_028196865.1, read on the forward strand.
ATTCAATCAATTCAATATTTTATTGATTTGTCAAAATAGACTCTTATGATAAAGAAGAACCTCTATACAGAAGCCTTGTCTTTTGGTCAAATCAAAAAAAAAGGTTCATGTCTATTTTATTTACAACACACAGTACAAATAGTAATTGATGTGATTTGTACATAAATAAAACATTATGATACTTGAATTTCTATTTGAATTTTCTATTTGCTTTAGTTGAATATCTTCTTTTATTCGATTTTTTGAATTGTTTATTTTACAATAGTCGATGATAGTCACAATAGAAATTTCAACGAACTTAGTCAATGAGCTATAATGAGTTATAAAGATCTATCTATAGATAAAAAATACACAAATAAGAAATATCATTTTATGTAAGGAGTATGTTGATTATATAAAAAGTAAGAGGCAACAATTTTTTTCGTTTACCATGGGGAAGGACACTATCGCCAACATAATAACCTATATACGAAATGCTGACATGAATAAAAAAGGAATGGTTCAATTACCTTTTACTAACATTACAGAAAAAACTGTAAAAATACTTTTACGAGAGGGTTTTGTTGAAAACATCAGAAAACATAGAGAAAACGACAAATATTTTTTAGTTTTAACTCTACGGTATCGAAGAAATAGAAAAGAATCATATAAAAGTTTTTTCAATTTAAAACGAATAAGTACACCTGGTCTACGAATATATTACAATTATCAACAAATCCCTCGAATTTTAGGAGGCATGGGGATTGTCATTCTTTCAACTTCTAGAGGTATAATGACAGATCGAGAGGCTCGATTAGAAAAAATCGGCGGCGAAGTTTTATGTTATATATGGTAATCTTTCTAATATCCGAATTCGATGAGAAACTTGTATCCATTTCATTTATGTAAAAAAAAAAAAGAGAGATAAAACGCAAGTTTCTAATAGAACTTCATCCCTCATAGATAGAAATATATCTATTTTTTTTAGATAGATATATTTATTGATGAATGTAAGAAGGGATTTCACTGGAATTGTAAAAAAAAGGGAAATTCACGAAGATTTAATTACTAAATGAATAACTTATCCATAAATTATTTGCCCGGGGTTTAAGGTTTATATACAATTAATGCAAATTGGATTTTTATTTCTATTCTAGAATATGTTTCCAATACTTTTTCTGGACATACGATAAGAAAATAAAAAAGAGAAGTCACTCAATTGAATTAGGATGTTTTTTAATCTCAACTTTATTTTCTATTTTATTGAGAAAGCCACTAATAGACGTTCAAATAGACGTTCAAAATGTAAGGAACCTTTATTTTCTTCCACAATTTTGGATTAACTAATTAAGGAATGTAAAATATGAAAATAAACGCCTCGGTTCGTAAAATTTGTGAAAAATGTCGATTGATTCGAAGACGAGGACGAATTATAGTAATTTGTTTCAATCCAAAACATAAACAAAGACAAGGATAATATTTGAACAAACAGAAGCTTTCTAAAAAAATAGACTAGATAAAAAAAGAGAGAAAATTATAAAATTATCTAGAATATATATTATTCTATGAAAATGAAAAATCCATTTTTTAAATATTATTGATATTTCAACTTTTAACTTTGATTTCAAAAATTGTATTTGATATTAATCAAAAGCAAATAAAAAGAATATAGAAAAAATCGAATATCAAATTCGAAAAGAATTGGAAAAGGATCCGTTTTTGACATGAAATGGATATCTCCATACCCTAGATCTATCTTATTTTTTTTTTTTTAATGAAATATTGTATTGAAATAATCGAATATGGCAAAATCTATACCTAAAAAAGGTTCACGTAAAAATGTACGTATTGGTTCGCGTAATTATACTCGTAAAATACCAAAGGGAATTATTCATGTTCAAGCTAGTTTCAACAATACTATTGTGACTATTACAGATGTACGAGGTCGGGTGATTTCTTGGTCCTCCGCGGGTACTTGTGGATTCAAGGGTACACGAAGGGGAACACCTTTTGCCGCTCAAACTGCAGCAGGAAATGCTATTCGAACAGTATCGGATCAAGGCATGCAACGAGCAGAAATCATGATAAAAGGGCCTGGCCTCGGAAGAGATGCAGCATTAAGAGCTATTCGTAGAAGTGGTATACTATTAAATTTTATACGAGATGTAACTCCTATGCCACATAATGGATGTAGGTCTCCTAAAAAAAGACGTGTATAAAACTAAAAATAAACATTAAAAATAGTTCAAGAGAAAAAAACAAGTCAAGAGTTTTATCAAAATAATTACTATGGTTCAAGAGAAATTAAGAGTCTCTACTCGGACACTACAATGGAAATGTGTTGAATCACGAATAGACAGTAAGCGTCTTTATTATGGACGCTTTATTCTGTCCCCACTTATGAAAGGTCAAGCCGATACAATAGGCATTGCAATCCGAAGAATTTTACTCGGAGAAATAGAGGGAACATGTATCACACGTGTAAAATCAGAGAAAATACCACATGAATATTCTACCATAATAGGTATTGAAGAATCAGTACATGAAATTTTCATGAATTTGAAAAAAATTGTATTGAAAAGTAATATGTATGGAACACAGGACGCATGGATTTCTTTCAAAGGTCCTGGATATATAACCGCTCAAGACATCATTTTACCACCCTCGGTGGAAATCGTTGATAATAGACAACATATAGCCAACGTAACAGAACCTGTTAATTTGTGTATTGAATTAAAAATTGAGAGAAATCGTGGGTATCGTATAAAAACATTAAAAAACTTTCAAGACGGAAGTTATGATATAGATGCTAGATTCATGCCTGTTCGAAATGTAAATTATAGTATTCATTCTTATGTCAATGGGAATGAAAAACAAGAAATACTTTTTCTGGAGATATGGACAAACGGAAGTTTAACTCCTAAGGAAGCCCTTTATGAAGCCTCCCAAAATTTGATTGATTTATTTCTTCCCTTTTTACACGCAGAAGAAGATAACTTTCATTTAGAAAAAAATCAAGACAAAGTGACTTTGCCCCTTTTTACTTTTCATGATATATTGGTTAAAGATAAACTAAGGAAAAATAAAAAAGAAATAGCATTGAAATCTATTTTTATTGACCAATTAGAATTACCTCCCAGGATCTATAATTGTCTCAAAAGATCCAATATTCATACATTATTAGAACTTTTGAATAACAGTCAAGAAGACCTTCTGAAATTTGAACATTTTCGCGTAGAAGATGGAAAATCTATATTGGACATTTTAAAAATACAAAAGTATTTTGCATAAAATTGAAATCTATTGACATAGGATTTTTTCAAATTGATTTTTTTTCTAAACTCAAAATGAAAGGTCAAAATATGTAATTTAAATATTTAGAACAAATCCTAATGGTCAGAATATATCTAAAAAGGAATAGATGTATCTAGGGATTAGTAGGTTCAGAAAGAATTCTCCCTAGATATACAATACAGATGTCATGATATTTTATTTCAAAATGAATTCAAAATGAAACCAATCTTATAATTTTAAAAAAGACCTAACGTTAGGGATTTCTCAATAGGTAATGTTGCTCCAATACCTAACCAAAGGGCAACTACAGTACCAATCAAAAAGATGGTAGTTGCTACTGGGCGGCGAAATGGATTTTGGAATTTATTAACATTCTCCAAAAAGGGTACTGTTAATAATCCCGTAGGTACCGAAACCATTAAAAGAACGCCCAATAACTTATTGGGCACTGTACGAAGTATTTGAAATACGGGAAAAAAATACCATTCAGGTAGTATTTCCAAAGGAGTTGCAAAAGGATCCGCAGGTTCCCCAATCATGGATGGTTCTAGAACCGCTAAGCCTACGTTACAGGCAATAGTACCTAGAATTACTACTGGAAAAATATATAAAAGATCGTTAGGCCATGCGGGTTCTCCATAATAATTATGACCCATTCCCTTAGCCAATTTAGCTCTTAATACAGGATCATTCAAGTCAGGTTTTTTTGTTATTGGGATAGGTGAATTCTTATAGATCCATCCTCCAAAAGAACCGGATATGATAATTTTTCATCATCCGGCTCGAGCACTAATCAAATTTTTCTTCAACTGTATCTATAGAATAAACTAGAAAAAAATGTATGTGTTATCCACACATATATGAAGATTCTAAATAATAAAAGAAACTTGATTCTATTCTCTTTTTCCAAAGTTACCATTTTTTATTGAAAAAAAAATTAAGTTCTTTTTAAGTAAATTTTAGTAAACGCTCAATACCCGAGTAGACTTTTCAAGTTGATAATGCTTTCTGGGTGATCTCAAACTTTGCAATTGTTATCCTATCAAAAAAAAATCTTGATACTTTTTATGTACAAAGAATTTACTTGTTACTAATATAACCTAACTTGCGTTGTTCTTTAGATCTACTTTGTTCACTCCAATAGTATCAGAAATCAAATCAATGCATAGGAAATGAATGCGTTGTCATACTATATAGAATTCAGACTATATCACATCACTTCTTTTACTGGATCTTATGGAGCCTGTTGATGCAGAATAAAATCGAGTCTGATCATAGAAAAGATTCTCTTCAAGTAAAACCAGCCTACCCTCTCTGTAAGAGCCTTGCTTGGTGGTTGGAAAAAAGACACATTTAATTGTAAATTATAATGTGGCAGATAAGATAAAGTCATATATCTGCGCGGCCAAATAAATAGTTCAAGTCACACACTCCCATAATCCATTTTTTTTGGAGAATTCCCTTCAACTATTTTTGTATGTAAAAAAAATTCAATTTTTGTTAAGTTGAAGAAAAATATCTAAATACATGTTTTATTTTGTTTTATAATCCATAATTGTAGCAATGAAAAAAAATCCTCCCCAAAATACAAAATGATAATGAAGTGATTACAAATATCTATGACCCATATTCACTATAAAGGACCAGAAATGCCTTGCTTACGTATCATTGAAAAGTGCATTAACATAAATACAGCAGTAAGAAGAGGTAATACAAAAGTATGCAAACTATAAAAACGAGTTAAGGTAGATTGGCCCACACTGGAACTTCCGCGTAATAATTCTACCAAAGACGATCCTATTACAGGAATAGCTTCGGGTACGCCTGTTACTATTTTTACTGCCCAATAACCAATTTGATCCCAAGGTAAGGAATAACCAGTTACACCAAAAGATGCAGTTAATACAGCCAAAACTACACCCGTAACCCAAGTTAATTCGCGAGGTTTTTTAAAACCACCTGTAAGATACACACGAAATACGTGTAGAATCATCATTAAGACCATCATACTTGCCGACCATCGATGAACTGATCGGATTAACCAACCAAAATTAGCTTCAGTCATTATATATTGAACAGAAGCAAAAGCTTCAGTAACGGTTGGGCGATAATAAAAAGTCATAGCAAATCCTGTTGCTACTTGGACTAAAAAACAAGTAAGTGTAATTCCCCCTAAACAATAAAATATGTTCACATGAGGCGGAACATATTTACTGGTTATATCATCGGCAATCGCCTGAATTTCAAGACGTTCTTCGAACCAATCATAAACTTTATTGAGATAGGTAACCCAAAGGAACCCCCCCAGAGAACCGTATATGCGAATTTCATCTCGTACGGCTCAAACAAAAATACCCAAATATTGATTGTAACAAAAACAGATATCCGTAATAGAAAGTTTGAAACTGCTTTATTTAATCCTATGATTCTAATTTTCTCTTACGATAAAAAAGAAATAAAAATCCGAAAGCTATTCTTTTTTGTTATAATGCCAAAATATCAAGTCGGCGCACCCGTCTTTATCGTGATCTTTTAAGGCCTCTTGAATATTCTTTACTTCTTTTTATTTGTATAATGTGAATTTACTGCTGTCTTCTTTATTCTTGAATTTTTATTATTGATAAGGATTCTCTTGTTAGGACCATATGAATGAATAAAAAAAACCTCAGATTCATACTAGAACCACGATGATTCAAAACAATTTTTAATCGAAGTCCAAAAATTCCCTGAGTAAGAATTGCTGGATCATCACTTCTTCAATGAATAGATAAAATATAATGAAAAAATTCAAGGAAAGGTTTGTCCTTTGCTCAAAATAAAGACAAACTGGAGAAGCTTGAAAGAATCAAAATTTTTCAATATATTTTTAGAACTCTTTGAAAAGGTTTTTAAATCCAGTTGCGAGGTCTAAATATTTAGTATGAATCATAGTATTAAGATTTTTAGAATCTATTTTCTATATTCCGTGCTCCAGATACTAGATTAAATATCTGACGGAATAAAACCATCTATATCAAGATGACAGACCCATTTTATGTTCTGTACTTTCAATAGGACCAATTAAAACAAGTCACACACTCATATTCCGGAAATACAGAAACAAAGAAATTCTACGATCAAACTACCACATCAACATGGAATAGACTAAGAAACAATAAGAAACCTAAAGGCTTCACTTTCTATAAACTAATTACTCGATTCTTGTGAATCTAATTGATAGAAATTCCGTCCAATAAAATGGACGAATTATAAATCTCCAAAATAATAGATAGAAATATCGCAAATAGAGCCATTGCAACACCCATCAAAGGAGTAGTTCCCCACCCCGGGGCTACTTTACCATATTCTGAATTTAAAGGTTTCAATAAATTCCCTACAACAGTTCGTCTTGGACCAGATCTAGAATTATCCTCAACGGTTTGCGTAGCCATAAATACTCTTTTTTATTCATTTAGATCTGTTGACTTTGTATACCATTCCGCTGTAAATATAAGGATCTTATCCTATAGATCTATTGTGATCTGGAAACTTTAGAATTAAAATAATGGAAACAGCAACTCTAATTGCCATCTCTATATCTGGTTTACTTGTAAGTTTTACTGGGTATGCCTTATATACTGCCTTTGGGCAACCCTCCCAACAACTAAGAGATCCATTTGAAGAACATGGGGACTAGTTGAAGTAATGCGCCCTCCCTATTGGGGGCTCATTACTTCAATTAAGATAATAAAAAATTATTTGACCTTTTTCGTCGGAACTTTAGGAGGTTCTCTAAAAAAAATCGCGAAAAAAATAATTCCTAAAGTTGAGACTAAGAGGAATGTATAAACCAAAGCTTCCATAAATTTAATCGTGGTTTACAATTATAGCTTTCATACCTGTTTCTTGGGGTGGGGCTCTTTTCGAAAAGAAAAAAAAGAATAAATGCAATGATTCCAATCAAGATTTATCTAGTTCTTTATATGAAATTCAAAATTATAAAAAAGTAGAAAAGAACAAAAGAATGTTATACTACCTGTCTTCTTGTAGTTGGATCTCCAAGTTTTTGGAATGCTCCAAATTCTACTTGAGCATCTAAATCTGGGTCGATACCAGCAAAAACATCTCTGAACAAAGTTCTAGAACCATGCCAAATGTGCCCGAAAAAGAATAGCAGAGCAAATGAAGCATGCCCAAAAGTAAACCAACCCCTTGGACTGCTACGAAAAACACCATCTGATTTCAAAGTAGCACGATCTAATTCAAAAATTTCCCCCAATTGAGCACGTCTAGCATATTTTTTCACAGTAGCGGGATCACTATAACTTACTCCATTAAGCTCACCACCATAGAACTCAACAGTTACACCTACTTGTTCGACACTATATTTCGATTCTGCTCTTCGAAAAGGAACATCGGCTCTAACAATTCCGTCCCCATCTACTAAAACAACTGGAAATGTTTCAAAAAAAGTAGGCATACGACGTACAAAAAGCTCATGTCCTTCTTTATCTCGAAAAATGGGATGTCCTAACCAACCGACGGCTATTCCATCTCCATTGTCCATTGAACCAGCTCTAAATAACCCCCCTTTTGCTGGATTATTTCCGATGTAATCATAAAAAGCTAATTTTTCAGGAATTTTAGACCAAGCTTCTGATAAATTTTGATTTTCGGCTAGCCCAGCACCAACTCTTCGATATATTTCTTGCTGGAAGTATCCCTGATCCCATTGATACCGAGTAGGACCAAATAATTCAATGGGGGTTGTTGCTGAACCATACCACATAGTTCCAGCAACGACAAAAGCTGCAAAAAAGACAGCAGCAATACTGCTAGAAAGGACAGTTTCAATATTTCCCATACGTAATCCTTTATACAGACGTTGGGGTGGACGCACACTAAGATGGAAAAGACCCGCTAATATGCCCAACGTTCCTGCCGCAATATGATGAGAAGCTATCCCCCCCGGAACAAAAGGATCAAAACCTTCCACACCCCACGCGGGATTTACGGATTGTATCCTTCCAGTTAGTCCATAAGGATCAGACACCCATATTCCGGGACCATACAATCCTGTTACATGAAATGCGCCAAAACCAAAACAAGCCACCCCTGCAAGAAATAAATGAATTCCAAAAATTTTTGGCAAATCCAAAGAAGGTTTTCCAGTACGTTCATCACAAAAGATTTCTAGATCCCAATAAACCCAATGCCAAATAGCCGCTAAAAAGCACAAGCCTGAAAACACTATATGTGCTCCGGCCACACCTTCGTAACTCCAAATACCCGGATTCGTTATAGCCCCTCCTGTGATATTCCAACCGCCCCACGAATTAGTTATTCCTAAACGAGTCATGAAAGGTATAACGAACATACCCTGTCTCCACATTGGATCAAGAACAGGATCAGAGGGATCAAAAACTGCTAATTCATATAGAGCCATCGAACCGGCCCAACCAGCAACTAGAGCTGTGTGCATTATATGAACAGAAAGCAAACGGCCCGGATCATTTAAAACAACAGTATGAACACGATACCAAGGTAAACCCATGAAAAAATACCCCTTCAACAAAAAATAGACACTATGTAACTTTATTGCACTGGAAAAAAATGAATATAGCCTTTCAGTAGATTCTCTTGGAAAATGGAACAATCATATTTGTCGAAATCAAAGAAACAGATTTATTCTATACCGGATAAGTAACAATACGCAATGGTGGGGAGACGAAAGGGGTTGACAACTTTCTCTATGACTATTTAAATAAGTAAATGCAGACATATTCGCTTATCACCCCAATGACCCATTTATAACAACTCGACTTTATTTAGTCTTCTTTTTTATAAAAAAAAGCAATATTAATATAAAATCAAGTAAATCTTTTTTAACACGATAAGCTAATTCTTACGTTTCCACACTAAAGTGAGATATATGACTTTATTATTTGTCCATTTTATGCCCATTGGTGTTCCAAGAGTACCCTTTCGAACCCCCGGGGATAAAGATGCATCTTGGGTTGATATATAGTGCGACTTGTCAGATATAGTAGGTTATATGGGATTTACCCGTTTTCTCCCCCGATCGAGATATCCCCGCTTTCACCCCCAAAAGAGAATGATGAAATCATAAAGATAAAAAAATGGGGAGCGTGAAGTGTAATGAAGTACTATTCTATCGATTTTTTCATTTTTAGATAAAATTTCCAGATTATTACTCGAAATTATGAATAATTTATGGTTGGCTTAATTGGACCAATAAAATCAAGTACCCAGGCTCTGTGTAGAAAAAACCAATTGGTAATATTTCTACGATCACTACTTCTATCATATCTATATATTGTATTTTACAAAAAACATTAATAAATTCAGAAAAGGAAGAAGTTCTAACAAAAATACATAGTTTTGGACTATTTGTTCTATATGTGCAAATCCAAATCGGGCAGATCTTTACTCAGAGTAGAAAAGAAACCTAAAAGAATTGAAAAAGTCCATTCAGAAACAAGAAAATTACATTGTGATTCGGCTTCGATCTCGATGAAAGCAATACATCAATGAGAAGATAGTTCACTAAATTAAGTATATTCTTCTTTTTTTTTAGTTCGAAGAAATCCATTAGAAAAAGAGAAAGATTAAAATCGACACATTGATTCCTTTTTTGCTTATATAATTTTTGATGAACTGTATGCATCAAAAGGTGCATGTACGGCTTTTAAGGAAAAAATGGAATCCTAATCAATCGACTTTATCGAGAAAGATTACTTTTTTTAGGTCAAGATGTTGATAGTGAAATATCGAATCAACTTATTAGTATTATGATATATCTGAGCATAGAGAAAGAGAATAAAGAATTGTCTCTGTTTATAAACTCTCCGGGGGGGTGGGTAATACCTGGAATAGCTATTTATGATACTATGCAATTTGTACAACCAGATGTACAGACAGTATGTCTGGGATTAGCTGCTTCAATGGGATCCTTTCTTTTGGCAGGAGGCACAATTACCAAACGTCTTGCATTTCCTCACGCTTGGCGCCAATGATTCTTTTCTTTGAGAATATATAGAATAGATATCTATCTATATATACTATACCTTCGCCATAAAAACCAAAGTAATAATAGCATGGTATTTTGAATTCCATATGCAATTTTTTTGAATCATTTAATTATATATAGAAAGAGTAGTATGAAAAAGAGGGTATTTTCCATTTTATCTGATCTATAAGAAACCTAGTTTCATTTTAGTAGTGTCGCATACTTTTTTGTTTTTTTTCATACCAGAAAGCTTGTAACAATTTTTATTTGAATCAGAAGAAAACTTAATATATGAAAAAAAAAAGAAACTTTTGGATTGTTGAATACCAAAATGATATAAAAAACAACGGAACCATCGTAGTATTTAAAAATAGATTCAAAAAGAAAGTTGGTTATTCTATTGTTTATTATTTAAGGATCCGGATCCAAAAGACCTAGTAGATTTTGTACTTCTTTTTTCTTTGATAGAAAAAAAGAAATTTGTAAATGTAGAAACAAAATTCATCGAAGAAAATACTCTACTCTATCCATAGAGGAAAAAATGAATTGCATAAGTACAAAAGCCGTATGCATCAATACGCAGAAAATGCTTGTACGGTTATTGAATATACTTTTTGCCCTTTATCTTATTTGTCTTTGTCCCTTTTCTGTTACCTTTATTTTGGGAATAAAGACAATCTTTAGCAATCTACCAATATAGTAAAAAGAATTCTAAAAAGATTTATCAAGATAAGGGAAATACTACTTAAGTGATATAATCAGGGTAATGATCCACCAACCTGCTAGTTCTTTTTATGAGGCACAAGCGGGAGAATTTGTCCTGGAAGCGGAAGAGCTACTGAAAATGCGTGAAACTATCACAAGGGTTTATGTACAAAGAACGGGCAAACCTTTATGGGTTATATCGGAAGACATGGAAAGGGATGTTTTTATGTCAGCAGCAGAAGCCCAAGCTCATGGAATTGTAGATCTTGTAGCAGTTGAATAAAAAATTGGTGGCAAAGGTTATTCTAATTAAATACAAGATTGGAAATTTAATTTTTTACTCTATCTTACTTTACATTTTAAAATAAAATCTCTAAGAGTTAATCTATTAATATAGTATATATAATTAATATAGGCTATAAATAAGGAATATAGAATATAAGTAATTCACGGTTAGGATAGATCTAAACCTGCTCATTATACAAAAATATAGATATATATAGTACGACTTACCATGCCAACTATGAAACAACTTATTAGAAACACAAGACAGCCAATCCGAAACGTCACAAAATCCCCAGCTCTTCGGGGATGCCCTCAACGTCGAGGAACGTGTACCAGGGTGTATGTGCGACTCGTTCAGCTTAAATACTAAGAAAAAACAAATTAAAATTTTTCAGTATTGGTAATCAGTTAAGATAGTGTGAATGCAAAAACTACATTCACACTATCTTAACTTAATATATAATTCTTTTCTATATAATTATATAATTCTTTACATTCTTCTATCTTGTATAAAATTTATGGTTTCGATTGGTGCAAAACCAATAATACACATTTGCAATTTCATATGAGAAGGACTTTCCCATCGGTAACAAAAAAAAGTTACCCGTTAAGCGGAGAAAATACTATTTCAATTAAAAATAAAGTATGTCCTTAATGAATGTATTTTGATGGATTTTGTAAGAATGGAATAAGAGGGTCAGCTACCCAGCAAATTTTCATAATTAAATACCGTTACTATAGAATTAGATTTGGTTGTGAAAAAACCTACTTACTCAATATTGCATGGGTAGAGCCACAGAGTGTGAACTGTACAAGTTAACAATAACATTCATTAAATGAATCAAAAATGAAAATAAAAAGGCTCCGGTGTATAGAGAGGACCTGGTCATTTCTAAAAAAAATCATAGAAACGAAGGAACCCACCAATTCATTATAAAAATATGTGTCCTATTTCATTTACTATTTTTATTTTATTTGATATCTAGTATCTATACAATTTCTGATTTTGAGGTTAAATGTTTAATATAAAAAATCGTGGTTGGGGCGGTTATAGTAGCAAGAGCCGTTGGAATTTTTTTTTATACATCGGAAGAATCCATTTTTGTTATTAATAGACTAGGAAGAAAAAAAGAATAACTGAAAAATGAAAAAGTTATTCCTGAAAATATCATTTATTAAATGACCAGAATTAAACGAGGATATATAGCTCACAAACGGAGGACAAAAATTCGTTTATTCGTATCAAGTTTTCGCGGAGCTCATTCAAGACTTACCCGAACTATTACTCAACAGAAATTGAAAGCTTTAGTTTCGGCTCATCGGGATAGAGATAGGAAAAAAAGAGATTTTCGTGGTTTATGGATTAGTCGAATAAATGCAGTAATTCGCGAGAATCAAAAAGTATCTTATATTTATAATAATTTAATGAATAGTCTATACACCAAGCAATTGCTTCTTAATCGTAAAATAGTTGCACAAATTGCTATATTAAAAGAGAATTGTCTTTTTATGATTGCCGATAATATCATAAAAACTTAAAACCCCTTATTTACTGCAGGAAGGTATAGACTAGAAATTTGTTTATTTTGATAGCTTTATCATACGATAAAGCTATCAAAATAAACAACCATGCTTAAAAAATTATTCTTCGTTACCTATTATCTTTTTTATTCCAACAAAAAAATCAAATGGAATTATCCTAATTTTGAACAAAACATCAATCCATGTTTAATTCGAATCTAAATTCAAATTGGATTTCGAATTTTTAATTTCTATTTTTTTTTCTTAAAGGAGTAATTTTAGCAGTCGACTCGCTTTTTTCAAATTGTTTTTCGTTATTAAGAAAAGGTAACGAAGATAAAATACGAGCTTGTTTTATAGCAACAGTAATTAATCGTTGTTGTTTTAAGGTCAATCTATTTACACGTCTAGATAATATTTTTCCTTGTTCACTAATAAATCGACAAATTAAACCCATGTTTTTATAATCAATTCGGTCCCCCGATTGAATCGGGGGCAAACGTCTACGAAAAGATCGCTTGGATTTAATAAAGAGTCGCTTAGGTTTTTCCATAGTTTATTTATTCCTATTCCAAAAATAACATTGATTTAAATAAATATAATTATAATAAAGGATTTGTATTTTTTTTCTTCTTTAGCATATGTTGTTATATAACGACGGGGACATCATTTTCTCAATTCCAATCGACTAGGCGTATTGTGTCGATTCTTGTTAGTAATCTATCTAGAAATACCGCTTTATTCCTTATTTAGACTCTTTTTATCACAACCAGTACCTTCCAAAAGAACACTTACTCGGATATCTTTACCCTTGGACATGACCCTCCTTTGGGTTTTTAATTCACTTATAACTCTTTTCGGATTCGAATCTAAGAATCTAAGAAAAAGATGAAAACAACTAAGATAAGATAAAAAAGAAGAATTCGAAAAATTATGAAAGATTTCGTTCCAATTTAATTGAATCTAGTACAAAAAGAATACAAGGATCTGTAACTATATTTCGTTTCAAATTGCCAGTATTTTCGTTTTTTTAAAGTATTTTTTATGATATTGTTGCCCCAACCTATGGATTTCTGCTTTCACTTTCTTTTTCATAGGAATTGAATTAATAATTCAATTCCATTGAAGCCTGGACCAGATCCCGATCCCGAGTGTCACTCCGAATTTCAATGAGGCCAATTTAATCTTTCGTCTTTATCTTTCCTAAAAAAAAAAAAAAGAAGAGTAGGTTAATTACACATATTTAATATATAATTGGACCTTTCATCTTCTTCACCCCTTCCCGTGTCAATAACTAAAATTAAAAAAAGGGGAATATCAATGCATCTGGAAAAAAACGATTGATCTCTATCAATAGACCCGCCAAAGCCCCGAACCATAAAGTACTTACTACTGGTGCCACGGAAAGATATGTTTTTAGATCTCGCATTTCAAATCCTCCTTTCTTTTTATTATTTAAGTATTTTTTCTCTGTTGATATATATCAACAGAGAAAAATGTGGAAAACAAGACAAAGATTCTTTACAATAACACTATAAACAAATGGAAAAGGGATGTAGCGCAGCTTGGTAGCGCGTTTGTTTTGGGTACAAAATGTCACGGGTTCAAATCCTGTCATCCCTATCCCTAACAATTACTTATTCTATGATATTCCGTATTCTATAATATTCCATATTCTATGAGATGAGCAATAAACCGGGAACCTGTGAAGACGAATTCCAATTGAACATACATACTGAATATCTATATGCAAAATGGATTTGGATCATATAATTTTATGAAAACAAAACGCTCTTAGTTCAGTTCGGCAGAACGCGGGTCTCCAAAACCCGATGTCGTAGGTTCAAATCCTACAGAGCGTGATTCTAGTATTATTCGCCTGATAATTACACTGAAATAATTGAACATTCAAAAGAAAGTCTGAATTTTATCCTTGTCGATTAGGATTAAACTAAATAAATAGGGAATCACAAAAAAAGAGACATTAATGAATCAAAGATCCAACTGATCACCTCGTCGGTATTGTAAATATGCAGTTACAAATAATCCAGCCAAAGTAATAGGAATTAAACCTAACACGATTCCAAATAGAAAAACTTCAATCATTTTTATTTGTTCGAAAAGTAAAAAGAAAGGTAATATAATATCTAGCCTTAAACATAAATCTGTATTGATCATAAATCTCAACGATCGAGAATTGTAAATTGACATAGTAAGGAATTCTAGAATGTCTTATACCAAAATTTACTATTCCTCTCAAAATTACAAATCAAATAAGTCGTATTTTACTAAGACCAATAAATAGAGACGAGGTTATAATTAAAACCGATAGTAAAAAACCGAAATAACTAGTGATAGTGGGCATATAGAAACTAAATGAAATATGTTCGTTCTTTTTATACATATGTTTATAAAGCACTTCCCTAAATTTCCATTTTTGAGAGAAAAAAGAAGATAAAAAATCCTACTTGAAAGATACAATTCAAAATTGGCAATTCCTCAATAAATTCAATTATTAGAGACGAAAAAAAAAAAAAGAAATAGAGTAACATAATTTAGAAATAAATTCCTCATCTGTTACATCTACCCATCCTGTGATTTCAAATCAACATACTTCTTAATCAACTCAGGAATTAAGTAAACTGATCTAATGAAAATATTTAGTATTATTCTATAGATATCCAATAGAATTCTGTTTATATTGGAAAAAGAAAAGAAAAATTATGAATATTCAAACAAAGAATAATAACTCTGTTATTTCATTTTATTTCACTTTGAATTAATGTAGAAGAAAATAGAAAAAAAGATCTTCAACAACCACAAAAAATATATTTATTGATTTGGCAATAATTGAATTATTAAAATAGAAAATCTACTTTATGAATTATCTACTTTATTAATTATTAGAAACCCTTTTCTCATATTCCGATTTTAATGGATCTTTAGTTTCTAATCCAAAACTAATAATTTGAAATGTTAAGAACCTTCCTTTTATACTATTACTCTAAAAATTTAATATAAAAAAAATTTTTATATACCCAAACTTTGCAAAATTTTCTATCGGATTTTTGACTACATAGAGACAATCAATGAAAAAAGAAGAAAAAAATCTAGTACTAAAATTTTACACTGATTGTGAAATTTCATTGCTCTGTTAGAAGAAGGATAGCTATACTGATTCGGTATACTCAAAAGACACCGTTGGTACAAAATGGACGATCTAACAAGGATTCTATTTCAGTAAATTTCGCCTTACTGATCTCGTCTTTTATGGACTCGATCCCCCCCTTTTGACTGTACAAGAATATGTGGAGTTCAAGATGTCTGGAAGCACAGGAGAACGTTCTTTTGCTGATATTATTACCAGTATCCGATACTGGATTATTCATAGCATTACTATACCCTCCCTATTCATTGCAGGTTGGTTATTTGTCAGTACAGGTCTAGCTTACGATGTATTTGGAAGTCCCCGCCCAAACGAGTATTTTACAGAGAACCGACAAGGAATTCCATTAATAACTGGCCGTTTTGATCCTTTGGAACAACTTGATGAATTTAGTAGATCTTTTTAGGAGGCTCCAATGACTATAGATAGGACCTATCCAATTTTTACAGTACGATGGCTAGCTGTTCACGGACTAGCGGTACCCACTGTTTCTTTTTTGGGATCAATATCAGCAATGCAATTCATCCAACGATAAACTTAATTTGAATTATAGAGCTATGACACAATCAAACCCAAATGAACAAAATGTTGAATTGAATCGTACCAGTCTCTACTGGGGGTTATTACTTATTTTTGTACTTGCTGTTTTATTTTCAAATTATTTCTTCAATTAATTAGAATTAATAGAAGAAATAGGAATAGTCAATAATATATATATTAAGAATTCTTTTATCCCATTCGGAAGGATATCATTTCATAATTATCTATGACTGTTTGTTAATGTCTTTAGCATGACTGACTACGTGATTAAATGTGGAGGAAAGTGGGATAAATGGCCGATACTACTGGAAGAATTCCTCTTTGGATAATAGGTACTGTAACTGGTATTACTGTGATCGGTTTAATTGGTATTTTCTTTTATGGTTCATATTCCGGATTGGGCTCATCTCTGTAGTAATCGTATTCTATTTGGGTTTTTGAAATGAAAGTGTAAGAACTGAACAGGGATCCACTCTTTCTTTGACGAATGCAAGTGGATCCCCCTTGAGTTCTTAAGAATTCTAATTTTTTTTCATATAAATGACTACTTCTTCCGATGTTTCAAAAAATTCCATTTCATTCTTTTTTTTTTATTTGTTCACTACATATTATTTTACATATTATTTATATACCATAAAAGATTATCTGGCAGAAAGATTCTAAGTTGGAAAAAAGAGAAACTAAGATATAGGATTTTTCAGGAAGGGATTCAAAAATAGTATTTTATTGATATTTTTAGAATATTTCTATTTCAACACAAACAAGAAGGAATAGGAATCGGACTCTAGGAAAGGACAAAGAAAAAAAAAAAAAAGAAAAAACAAAGAATCCCCCTTAGAGTAACTTTTCGATATTTGAATATATATATATATTTTCTATTATACAGATATTATACAGAATATAATTACAAAAATTATCAAAAAAATTGAGTTATTTTTACGAGTTTAATATGTTGATAAATACGCGGAACTAAAAATTCATTTCGAACAATTGAACCTTCTCAAATTGTTTCTTCTTAAGAACTAAAAAGATTTGTGCTAAAATAATAGATGCCAAGAAGAACAAGAGACCTTGAACACGTAATGGATCTTGAAGTACTATTTCCGCATCCCCCTGACCAAATCCACCGACATTAGGATTACTTGTTAATGGCTGATCAAGTTTGATAGATTCACCTTCTGAAACAAGAAGTTCTGGTCCTGGAGGTATAATATCAATCACTTCACGCTCATCTAATGCATCTACTATAGTGATTTCGTATCCCCCTTTTTCTTTTCGTATGATTTTTTTGACTATACCTGCTGCTGTAGCATTATAAACATTATTATTACTCTTGCTCCCGTCAAGATAAATCTGGCCCCTTCCCCTGTTCCCGCCTACATATATAGGATATTTTAAGAAATGAATATCTCTTTTACTAGCGGGATCCGGGGAAAGAATAGGAAACGTGATTTCATTATATTTCTGACCAGGAACAGGGCCTACTACAAGAATATTTTTTTTTGTAGGGCGATAGTTTTGAAAAGACAGATTGCCTATCTTCTCTTTAATCTCAGGCGAAATACGATCGGGGGGTGCCAATTCAAAACCTTCCGGTAAAATAAGAACAGCCCCCACATTCAAAGTTCCCTTTTTACCATTAGCTAGAACTTGTTTCACTTGCATATCATAAGGAATTCGAACAACTGCTTCAAATACAGTATCAGGAAGTACCGCTTGTGGAACCTCAATATCCACGGGCTTATTAGCTAAATGGCAATTGGCACAGACAATACGACCGGTTGCTTCTCGGGGATTTTCATAACCCTGCTGTGCAAAAATTGGATATGCATTTGAAAAGGGTGCTCGAATTATTATATATATCATGACCGATATAGAAATGGATCGGGTAATCCCTTCCTTTATACAAGAAAAAGCATTTCTAGTTTGCATGGTCTAATCATTGATCCTGAAAATTTCTACAATAAGATTAGGTAGGTCACTCGCATAGTTCCCTATCCAAGGTGGGAACCCCTTTTTTATTTAACTTTTTTTTAAAGAGGGGAAAATGAAAAATTATCTTTTTTAGATAAAAACTTGAAATTCATTGAAGTAAATCGGTTTTTCTGTCAATCATTCATTGAATGATAAATCACTACAAGTGATGGAGATATGCGATTTAAATAACGGAAAATCCAATATTTTAAAATTGTATCTAAAATGACTGGAAAAGTGGACACAAGACCGGATATAATTTGATCATTTTGAGCAAATCCAAAATCTTTATAAACGAAGCCAAAAAGTAGTTCCCACCCATGGGTTGAATGGAATCCTATACATAAATCAGTTAATAAAAGAATAGAAAAAGCTTTTATTGTGTCACTTAAATTATATATAAATTCTCGAACCAAAGAGTTAATAAGAACAAGTTCTTGATTACCAAGAATAGAATAACCGCTTAGAATAAAGAAACAAATTATATTTGTGGAGAAGTGCAAAATCGTATTCATACGATCTTCATTGTGTGTTTTGATTAATTGGATTGTTTCTTTATAAATTCCAGTACGAAGGTTTTGTATATATGTTTTCGGACATTCCTTTAACATGTCATCTAAGAAAAACAGTTCCTCTAATTCTATGAATTTGTTTAGAATACTCTTTTCTTTAATATCATTCAAGAAAATTTCGGATTGACTAGTATTCCACCAATTAATAAACCAAGATTCCAGACTTTTCTTAAATGTGAAAGAGATACACCAGGGCAAAAAGACTATAGATGTAAGATATAGAAGGGGAATGCTTTTTTTTTTTTTCATTTTTCGTCTTTAATGAACTTAACTTCATCTCTTTCGTCAACTCTATATGATAATAACTTTTCTATCAAGTATAAGCTTCATTACAAGTTATAGAGCTTCTAGATAAATTTAGATTGTATTTTATCATTTTTTTTTACTTAAACTTCGGAAGTTAGCCTTTGCCTTCTTTAATTGAGAAAAAAGAATACATAAATCGAATAAGAAATCGAAAGAATTCACAGTCAATTCCAATCCAATGAAGAAAAAAATATTGTTTCGAAAGGATATTAATTGCTAAGATTCGAAGAAAAAAGGATTCTTTTTAGAAATACACCAAGGAGCACTTCGAGTTATGACTATAATATTCAAATTTCGAAATCAAAAAATGTCCCATCTATAAAAATAAAAATTGAAATATTTTGCAAAAAACAGTTTTTTTTCAAAATATTTCAATCGGTACACTAAATAAATAGGACAATTCTGAAACTTTTTGTGCAATTTTATTTCTAGTTAAGTCCAATTTTCATCAATAAAGAAGCGGTACACCTAAAAAAAAAGATAATTCGCCAGCTCTATTTGCAATTTCTAGTGGAGTCAAATTATCTTCAATACGAGTCAAGGGAATAAACCCCTGTTCTATTGTTTCCATATAAACGAGACTCTCATAAGTAAGAGTACGAGTCAAAATACTTCGTTCTTGAACTCCTGTTATTATTCTGATAGATTTAATCTCGTTCATAGGTATTTTGAGAATAATACGACGATTTTTTCCAGGAAATCCCCAACGAAGAAAACATACTTCTTCTTTATTTTTTTTATCGAAGATATCAAAACCACCGCCAATATCCCACAAAATAATCCACCACAAATAAAAACTAATAAAGAGACCCCCAATTCCATAAAAAGCCATCGCGGCCCCTTGTGGAATAAATGGAAAATTACTAATTTCCTGAGAAAAAAGGAAAAGACCCATACCGAGATAACTGGAAATTGCAACCAACAATAACCCCAATGAACCTAAAAAAATGATAAAGGCTGAAAAGATATTGCTTATTTTTCGAGACTCTGTTATAGAATAGATCAGTACTTCTTTTGATCTTTTTTTTAAAATATTCATTACCCCCTCTTTTTCTTTTTAAGAATAATAATTGTGGAATAAAAAACCCCAGAATTTTACTTGTTTCTAAAGTAATTTTCATCAACTGGCGCTACTGAAATGTAAACCTTTAGGGGGAATTCATCCAATTGCTTCCAGCTCTAAAAAAAAGATCTATAATATTTTTCCCTACTTACCGCCGTATCTAAAAAATCTTGTTTTTTTGAACATAAAGAAATAAAG
>NW_028196866.1:0-22500 GCF_037176805.1 Vigna unguiculata
CTCTCTTGTTTCGGAGAAATAAGTGGCTCGCGAGGAATGGAAAGAAACATCTTATATTTGATCTCGAAGTCCTCCTATGGCGCTTCTTCTTCAAATCCTGGATGGGTGATCACTAGTAGGAATGACATAATGCTAATCCATGTTCCACACGGCCAAGGAAGAATAAAAAAAAATAGAGAAGAAAGATCGTAGAAAAGAAAGTCTTACGTGCTCTCTCCTCTATCTAAGTAAGAGAAAGAGGAAGGTCCAATCATGCTACTTTGAGAAAGATGCTTAACACATGCAAGTCGATCAGTTCGCCCTTAAGAAATAGGCAACATCGGTTCGAATCCGATACCGATAAAGGGCTTTTTCCTTTTTTTTTCGGGTGCTGCCGGCCGGTCTGGATTGATGCCTTTCCTTCTTTCCAGGATTAAGGATCTCCCTTAAGAATGACCTCAGGAACAGTCAATGGGAACGCCATGCCATCGAGGGGCTAGTGTGACCATCCATAGCATACGACGGGCGAGAGGGGTACGTGGTGGCTCAGTGTGTCTACCAGTTTCAGGTGAGGCTATTCGGAGATCCAGGGCGAGTCCCGATTCCATATATACGGTTAAGCAAGCCCTGCCGCCAGCTTCCACCCAGACGACAACGTGAGCGCCTGGCGCGAAAGGTTGCTTTGCTTTACTAAAAAAAATAATAAATATAAGGCGCGTTAGCGCTTTCGTTTTCCAATAAGGGGCGGAGCTTGAAGAAGCGAAGCGAGCCTAGAATAGCAGCCTATTACGTTACGTGGCCCCTTTACTTTTTTTTTTTAAATAAAGCGCTAGTGCCCCTATCCTATAGAGTCAGGCTCTTCTGCTATCAATGAAACCGAAAGAAACACAAAAACCCAGTGCGTTTTGTATAGATCGAGACTTGTAGCTGGATTCTTTACTCATGACATACTGGGAAGAATTGCAGGAAATCGTTCGATAACACTTCTGACTACTATTTCCGACGATCAAGACAATTCCCGCGAACTCTTTCATTTCATAGAAGTTGATTCTTCTTCTTACAAAGCAAATAGCATTTCCTATTGATTTGTCCCCTATCCTATAGAGCTGGACCTATTCTGATTCTGAATTATCCGTCGCTACGCTGTTCCCAAGGACTAGCAAAATCGAAATAGCGAAATTCTTGGGTCATCTCAATGGGTTCAGAAACCACACGTTTCTCTGGATCATCATAGCGTACTTCTACATATCCACTAAGAGGAAGGTCTTTTCGTAATGGATGACCCTCGAAACCATAATCTGTTGATATACGGCGTAGATCCGGATGATTGATGGAAGAAACACCAAACATATCCCAAACTTCTCGCTCCCACCGGCCGGCTGATGGAAATAGACTGACTACCGGAGATATTCGTGTTACTTCGTCTGCACTGGTTTGTACACGAATGCGTGAGTTATACCGAGTACTCAGTAAATTATAGACCACTTCAAATCTTCGTTTTCGAGAGGGATAATCAACTCCGCAAATATCGATCGAAACTTGAACCCTTGTATAGGTATGCAATTTAAGAAAGCACAACAATTGAAATAGGTAGTCCGTTTTGGTATCAGATCTATTCCCATGTTCCGATCTTTCCATTTTTTGAACCCATTTCTTGGGTAAAGTCTCCCAACTATATTTGAAAATGGATTGGTTATCCATATAAAGAAAGCTTTCTTGTAGTTCCGCTTCTTTTCTTGCTCTAAAAAAAAATGAAGAAAGACTTGTTTGTTGTAAATCGCCGGTTGGGTTTACCAACCAAGAAAGACATGGGAAAAAGACCAAAGCTATCAGAAAGACTAAGATGGATAGAAAAAAGGTGGCATGATCTCAATCGAGAGTCATTTCCCTGAGTGACTCTAGAATGGAATCAACCAGATCTTCACTTATTTATGTTTTTTTTTCATTGAAGTAATAAAGCCTTCTTGCTACTAACCCGCACCTACTCATAAGCATCTTACCCGTGGGAACTTAACCCTCTAAAAGACCCATTCATTCAGACCTCCCACTCACTGGACTTCCCGCTCGCACTGATTGGATTGCTCCTTGCTTTCAAGAGTTTGACCAGCTTTCTACTATATTTCATTATTAAACAGACTGGCTATCCAGCGTCCTACTGCTTTGCCTCCTTTGCTTCGAAGGAATGCTTGCTACCGTTAGCCTTACCGAACTCTCTCAAATAAAGACTTTCCTACACTGGCACTATGCTTAAGACAGGTTTGCTGTAGTTCGCGAATAAGGACATGGCTTCATCTAGGTCCAGCTATGATGATAGACTCCCCAAGAGTCGCACGGACCGCCTACTTTCCATATAATATATAAATAAAAAGTCTTCCGCCTTTCTCCTTGAAGCTCTTCCCGAAAGACTTATAAAAAAAAAAAGAATAGCCATTTTTTTGGAATATGACTCTATTAATTCCCTCACCTTCCCAAATGAAACTGATGAAAGAGGAGCCGTCACAGCTTCTCCTTCGGATCACTTACTCGCTTTACAAAGCTCCCCATGGTCGCCTTCGATACCATTCCAATCAGTGATTCTTATAAACTGACTTCCCCATAGCCACTTGCTTACGACCTTTCGACTCTCGCTAAACTAAATAAGAGAATTTCACATTCACCCTTCACTTCTCGTACCGGATAGGCTCTTGGACTTGGAGCTCACAAATGCGCTGTTTGAGTGAACGAATGCGCTGTTGACATGAGATAATGAGTTGTTTGACTTTTTTCTGCTGAAGTCGGAGAAGAGGAGGTAGCGGTTCGTGCTTGAGTTGAATCACTTGACTTTGGTCCTATCTTTATATTAAGTCGTAGATCCCCTTAAAAAAAAGGAAATGACATAGGTGTACCCCTACCACTGCTGTAGAAAGTCTTGAAAACTGGCTCACATGGAAGCCCGAAAAAGGTAAGGGGTCAATGCAACTGTAGGGAAACATTTTCTTGCAGTCACACGTACCAGCTTGAAAATGAACTTTCTTAAACTGGCTTTGCAACTACAACTTCCATTAGAACTAGATGGTTGGGAATTGACACTTACACTCCAAAAGGCTTACCTTTTTTATGCTATTGGAGGGGCCTAGATCTTCAAGCCTTAATGTTAATGTTAATGGAAAGATTCATTCCTAAATTTGTCTATTGCCCCTGGTACTCTAACAGGTTGGGGGGTATTGGATAGCTCTTTAGCAAAGGATCTTAGATAGGTTGGTTCTATACTAGACTACTATAAGGGATCTTTTCTGACTCTACTATTGTATTGCATAAAAACCATATGATAGTGTGACTCCCTCCATATCGTGGAAGAAAGCATATTCAACACAAAATAGTCGTCTTCTTAGTGCTTATCTCTTTTCAGCGGAACATAAAGATATCCTATACTAGGCCATAATAAACTGCGTCTTATGGTCCGGTCCATAGTTAGACCTTCCCCAATCCTCTCGTGACGATCCTGGTATACTAGAATGTAGGCCTTTAGCTCCTTATCATTAGCTCTTACGCTTTCATTTAAGGTCATTATAAAATGCCAGGCCAGCCCTTGAAAAGACATATGCAAACCCATAGACATAGACAAGCTGGAGAGACAGGCATAGGACTACCAAAAGCTCACTTTAATATAAATATAAAAAAGGGGATCCCTAAATGCCTATTGGATTGGATGACAGACAGGGACCATCTTCGATTGCCTCGTATAGAACCAACCCCAAAAAAGGTCACTGGAAATGGCTGGAATGAATTGTTTTCAAACTTCTTGCCCTAGAATTTTTTCTTACTTATTGAATCTACAGAGCTAAGCACATATATTCTTTCCTTTCTCTCATTGGCTTACTTGCTGGTTTCCCCTATCCCGCCGCTTGCGGGAAAGACTTCCGCTATAGGGATAGGTAGGTCTCCTATCTGGTAATAAGAAAGAATCTATATGTACATACTGGAGGAAAGAAAAGAGCTTGCCCAATTGGAAATAGTACTGCTCAGCGAAATGTTGTATCTCTCGTTCTCAGATAGACGGACATTCAAACTAAAATCATTCCTTTTTCTTGTTTTCACTCGCTTACTAATAACTAATCAATTTTATTTTTTTTTCTGCAAGTGGAGAGGCCTGGCTCGATAGACTAAGGGATACAAAAGAAATCCATTATCCGCTTGCCTACTTTAAAACTTTGTTTTCTCAATAGATTACCATTGAGCTAGAACCAAAACTTCTTTGCCCGCGAAATCTGCTTGCCCTCATCCCTAGACTGCGGTTACGGGGACAAGGCAAGGGGGGGATGTAACAAAACTCAAAGCGATAAAGAATGAAACTGGGTGGCTTAAAGCCCTTAAGACTTCAACTCGCTCTTAGGCAGAAGCACTAGGAGCCATGGAATTAGGGGGGGCAACTCATTCACACTTGATGTTATATAACGGGATGTAAGAAAACATAACTCCCCCTGTCTCGCGCGAAGAAAGAACCAAGCAAACCGCTTTCACATCCTATGTCTTGCGCTTGACCTATAACCAGCTCTCCCTGGGAAAGAAAAGAGCTTGCAATGCGGGCTACTCTATTGGATCCTATTCGTTCGGCTGGGCTGGAAATGGCTGCCTCACTGCGTGGACTCCTACCATCGAAGCAAACTAGCCTGGCCCAACATGTAAACTTTCTCCAAGAAGGAGATGGGCTTACCCTATGATTGCCGGCTGACAAAAAGAGGTAAAGATTGAAACATTCCTTATTTATTTGGTTTGGCTTGCCTATCTCTTTGCCTTTCGATTTCTCTCAGAATCAGAAAGCCTGCTTCGCTTCCCAAGAGATTTAGGGAAAAGGGCCTTGTCGGCCACCGCTTGCTGACGACGGAACGCATCGTCAATTAAATTAAAGGGTCCTCGCGTTGGACTTAGTTGGAAAGGTAGGTGTTCGGCATGTCCCTTGGTTGCGAACTTTTTGAGTAGGGCGGGTTTGGAGATCCCATTCCTCACGTTTACCGTTGTCCCCAGACTTCACCCTTTCCTTGTATACTTTTTCATTTCAATAGTAAGGCGTGTCCCTGTCTCCAACAAGTGTGTGATCCACTGATTCACTGAGTGACTCTTTCTTACCGCGGCAGTCCCTATCTCTTAAAGCCCTATCAGACTTCCTCCCTCGAGAAGGGACTGCCTTCCAAGACGGACTCCATGTGATCCCCTGACACATGGGGATGGAGCCAATCCGAGGTACATAGGTACGAATTAGACTCTCCCAGTCGGCAGTTATGTCATTAACGACATCTACCATCTGATCAGAGTCCGTCGGAGTCACTATGGATTCTACTACTTTATTTTATTAGTCAATCTCTTGGCTAAGGGTATAGCCCTTGCAAGAGTGAAGAATGATAAGTAGAGTTTCACTAGTAAGTCGGACGTCTCATCTTTCCGACTTTACTACGATGGAAAGACGGGATAATCCTAGGATACCCTGACCTCGTCAACGAGACAGGAAAAGGCAGCAAGAGGCCTGTTTTCCGGGGCATAAGCTTGCTGCAATGACACAGCACATTTAAGTAAAGCGCAGTGAACAAGAAACCAGATTTCCGGACAAGCCTGATCACCTCCTTAGCAAACAAGTGCGCTCCGACACAGAGCTCTTTGTTGAGACCATCGGTCACTACCAAGATGACTCGATTAAGAACCATCTTAAGTAGTGGAAGACCTTCCAAGATCTTCCACTACTTAATGGCCTTAAGTCGGAACAACTTGTCAAACAGGGTAAGGTTCATTTCCATAATTTATGTAACCTTCCTGGTCCTGGTTGGGAGCTGTCTCCACAGGACACGACCAAGTGAGCTAACAGGGGGTTTAGAGCTCCTTAACACCGGATATTCCGTATTAGTTGATGCAACTCTGACTAAGGTGGATCTGGATATGATATTGACCATAAAGCAAAGCGGATACTGACTTCGAAAGTGCTCTTAATCACTTCTTTCTTGGCCTTCTCTTCAATCCAATAGCAAGAGAAGGTAGAGGAAGACAAACCTTATGTCAAAGCTTCATGCTTACTTTTTTACCCTACTTCCTACATGCCTGATCTTAATGCTTGCTTGGAGAGCGCAAATCCTGTAGCGGTAAACCAATAGCAGCGGAAAGGCCGACAACACCTGCTTTTCCGTCTTGCCTTTGCTACTTGAGAGAATGCCTTGGACCGAGACCGAAAGCAGCTCTTCCCCTCATCTCATTAGCAAGAAAACCGCTTTAATCCATTATTTCTATAAAGCACTACTTCTTTTTTTGAATTATTAAACCCCGAAAAAAGTCTCTTTCATGCTTCAATCGAGAATGCTTGCTGTCAGGCTTTCGTACCGAAACAGCTGACTTGCTTGCATCCCTTTGATTGCTTAGTCTCTCCTCCTTGCTGCACTATTATGGTACATCGGTCTAATCCTCTGATCCCGTGACTTGCCTTTCATTTACTTGTCTTTCTCTTTCATCTTTCTATCCTATGCAATCAAAAAAAAATAGGAAGATTCTATGAATATCCCCATCCATAGTAAAGACTCTTCTCAAATACGCAGTTGCCAGATTACACTAAACGAAGCCATTTGAAGTGTGCTAATGAAACCTTCTTTCTAAAGAGGATATGCCATAGGGTGCCCCGAGGATTAGAGCCAATAAATATACATCACATCGATCTAGCCTAATAAACAAGGCTCCATTCATACCGGCTTAATTCATTATTGCCTCCTACCGTATGGCATCTCCTCTACTTCAATTCAAACTAGCGCTTCGCCCCTTTCCTCTTTCTTTGCTGCAATAGATGAGATTGGCATTGGCCTAGTTCCAATCCTTTGTCAAGTCACTTAAAAGCAGCCTCCCTCCTCATTTGCTGCAGGTGAGAAAGGGCCTAGCTTTCCGCTGGCCTGATTAGTAGTCAGACTGATGATCTACCCGTCTCCGAGGGGGTAGACCTGCCGGCAACTCCTACGGCAAAAGAAAAGCGAACTCTTCCTTAACTTAAGCAGCGCTATGCTTCATCCTCAAGGTCAACGGTTCTAGCCTCCTGAACCGTCATAATGGACTTATAAAAAGCCTCTTATGCCATTTTTACCGATTTGGCTATTTGGGCCGTTTTACTCATTTCTTTGATTACCAGGGCATAAGACTGCCCGCTCCACCACGTGCATAAACTAATTATCTCATTATAGGCCAAAGCGTGACCTTTTTTCTGGCCAAACTCTGTGACAGGGATATAATATAAAAAAGGGTGTAATCCCGATTTCTCTAAAGCGCTACGTCTTTTCCCGGCCATCATGCATCGCTCCAACCTCCTATTGCCACAGCCTTACAAGCCAAGCAAGAAGTGACAAATCTCAAGAGGGACCTTACTGCCGTTCCCAGCTTAAGCGTCTACACCTCCCAACAAAGTGAATGTACCTTATGGAACCTCCGATAGGGACTTAGATGAAGCCCGCCGACCTTCTCCACCTGCTCTGTAGATGGAACCTTCGCAGAGCTACCACTTTCGAGAATCATTTTTGTCTTTTTGCCCCGGCCAAGGGCACACCACATTCTAAAGAGATCCCTAAGACTCCAGTCCTACCCCGTCTTCTTAGGATTAAGGTTGCAGCACAGTTTGATGTAGAAGTGGCTATGATAGCAAAGAGCAGAAGAGAAGAAAGATATGTATTATATATAATAAGATAATAGTTGAGAGCACTGCTAGAAAGATAAAGATGGCGATAAGAGATTCGTTCTGTCTTTCTTCACTTCTTATCTTTATCTATGATATTAACTTGAACTTGAAGACGAGTCTTATTCATAACTAGAAAGCAGATCGAAAGAAGCATAGGTACACTGAACACTAACCCAATCCAGATGAAACTACTATTATCGGAACCCAGCTTCTCTTTTTTAGCGAATAAAGATTGAAGTCGCTCTTACACTTACTCTATTTAAAATCTTTCTAATTTATCATATGAAAGAAGGAGAAAGGGGGCTGCTACTGCAACCAAGCAATTGGTGCAGACGCTCTACGATGCAATCAGACAATGAGAGAGCGGACTCTCTTTCTCTAAGGGACACTTCCTCATTTTCTTTATTCCACCCCCTTTCGTCGGTTCCAGTAATGGGAGGGGGAGTACCATGTAGTTAGGAAGATGATCGATGCCTAAAGCATGTCTACTTAAGATCTCTATCCTTTCTGGTGATCAAGATATCCCAAGAAGAGAGACCTGACGGCGCTTACTAGAAGAGAAGGAAAGAAGACACTTACTATAAATCTATTCCACCGGAAGACTACCGCTTTCTTTCTCTCTGTCCACAGCCATGACTCACCCACCTTTCCATCCCCCCTCAGCATATAGATCCACCCGATCGATGAAGACTCGAACCGAACAGTGATCAAATCGACTGACTTTGGAGAGTCAATCCTCAGGGCAAGCCAAAGGAAGGACGGGATAGAGCTCAAAGACAGGCTGAAGGCAGAGAAGGATAGACGAGACAAGGAAGCAAAGGAGAAAAGAAAGATCGGAATAGAATAGAGGTAACGGTGGAACGAACGGTAGACCCAACTCTGTATACTTAGCCGGAAGCAGGGCGTTCCACCGATTCCACTGAGGGAGAAAGCCTTTCCCGTATCTATACCTGATCTGCTAATTTCTATCCGGTAGACTTGGTAAGGTAAAAGGGCCCCGACTTATTTGATTTCCAGAATTCGAGTTCGACCGCAGCTGCCCCTTTTGTGTTTTGGGGGGATCAAGTTCCTTGCCAACTATCGACCCCGATCTCTTTTCATTTTTGGTATTACTAGCCTAGCCTTCGTAAATCACACTAAAGCAGAGCACCCAACTATGGCAAGGCCCCCTTAAGTAAGGGTTAGGTTAGTCAATCCGGCCCGAGACGCGTTCGTTGACAAAACCGCCGTAGGAATGGAGACCTTTCAATAGAGCGGAGGCGAACTGATCAACGAGAAAGAGGCCCTACTCACTACAAACGAATACACCACAAGATCGAACTGCACTCATGCCTCTCCCGCATCAAGTTGACCGACCCCCTACGTAGTTCTTCTATCAATCATGTACGTAGGTAGGGTCCTCCATTCTGATTGGTATATCATGAAAAAAGCCATTTGCACCAGGCGCACTGCGCTTTCCCTTGCCTAGATGTTCGCCTTTCTAAGTCAAGTAATGGTGACCCGCCGAAGACTGGAGCCTCAAAACATGTTGACGAAGACCCCCGAACTGAGGGTTCGATCAGTAGAGGGGACGACTTTCCCTCCCCGGAAGAAGAATAGCCCCGCTCTCTAGCCGACTGATCCCGTGGATCATATAACTGGGAGGGAACGTGTCACATTAGAGGTGAACGATAATTACCACGATGAGGCTGGTCCCTCTTTGATTTTAGTAGACTAAGCTATTCATATGAATGCCGGGCTCTTTCTTTCACTGCTAACCCCAATAAGTCAGTTTCTTAATGCTGATATTTTATGTTTCGTCGAGCCCCGAGCTTGTGGTCCTCCTTTGAGTGTGGGTTCCATTGGATGAATCTCTCAAGTCAAGGTTCACGTACATAGCAGCAAGAATGGTGCAGCGCCTCTTTCTCGTTCTCGCTCGGGAGCCAAAACGAACACGCCTGCTACCTACTGTACTGGACCTTCGACCAGGCATTCTACCCTTGTCGAATCGGAACCAACCACCACTGTATTGCGCTCGAACAGTTGAGCGGCCGCCGGCCAGCAACTTCCGTACTGTACACAGATATAGATTCATTCTTCGTACCTGGTCCAACTTCACAACCCTTCGCGGGTTGGTAAGAAGTCAGTCTTGTTTGGTAAGACTCTATTGAACAAAGCAAAGAAAAGAGAGTGCTCGACCGGAACAACGGCCAACAAAGACCGTAATTACATAGATAACTGCTCCTCCCTTTCTCCGGCTTTAAGGCGAACCGTATGGCGGCCGGAAAGAAAAGAAAGACGACCTCCTCACCTTCTCGTAGATGGTGTCAGTGAGAGCAACTTTAGTATCCCCCGTTGACCTTCTTTTGTAGATAGAATCTTCAATGAGTGGAAACAACTTACTAATAAAGGTGCGCTTGTTGAGTAAGGCCGTTTTCTTGCAGGAGTGCTAACGCGCGCCCTTATTCTTCGCTTGCTCCGCAGTACGAGCCTCATACAGAGCTGCGCCCCTTTAATATGATGAGAAGAGGGGCCGCCCTCTTTTCTGCACCAATCTTTATTTACTACTATCTATCTTTTTTGGGGGTGTATAGCTCAGTTGGTAGAGCATTGGGCTTTTAACCTAATGGTCGCAGGTTCAAGTCCTGCTATACCCAAACAAACCTACCTTACACTATACCTATTCATTAATAAGGATGCGTAGTAACGTTCAAAGATCACTCTTTGGCCTTTAGACTCGCTTCAGCGACTTCGCCCTTTAAGTGAGAAGGGGGTGAGGTAAGGAGTAGTATAAGAGTGGCTCGGTCATCCATAGGCCTCTCCTTATTGGATTCATTCTATTCTATAGGGCGGGGCTGCAGACCAACAATCCAGCAAAAGGGCTTAAAAGCTCCTTTATCAAACCTTCCCCTTTTCAAAAAAAGAAGGTCAGCATCAAAGCCCAGCAAACCCAACCTATACAAAGAGCTCTTTTCAGCCCCTACTCCTAACAAGTGAAAGTAGCTGGCACCCACCATACCTTGCTTCGTGCCCTCGGTTTACTTCACTGGGGCTCTCTTCCCTTGGAACCAGGTATGACAGTTTACTTCTTTTTCTTCACTGACAGCATCCCAATGAAGATGTTCTTTTGTAACTGCCAGGGAGCTGGATCTAATGAATTGATCATAAAATGGAGAGATTTGGTTAACGGGAATGATCGTGGTACTCATTGAAACCCGAACTCAGAGTCGACGAGCATGAAGCAGAACCATCTGAGCACACCGAGCGGCGCATCAAGCAAATAAAGAAGGAGGGAAAGCATCGAATGGGATGTGGGAAGCGAGCTTACCGGTCTTTGCTATGGATCTTTCCCCTCGCTATAGCTACCATGTTCAGTGCCCAAACATAGATATGCCTACCTACATCTTATCTTACTACACCCACTCACCGCTCTTGGAGGTATATGAGACAGACTACGCGCTAACAGCTTTAGCAACAAGGCTATAGGCTAAACAACTAAAAAAGCAAGCATTGAAAGACGCTCACCTAGTGCATTCACCCTAAGGGAAAGTTCCTGAGTCAGTCAACTCAATTACAATCAATCAAAGAAGAGCACTATAAGCTTTCTACGCGCACCCTACGTACATAACTCCGCGATAGGACAGCAAAGGAGACACTAAATACACGCACTACAGAAGAAGCTATGTGATCAACGCGAGAAGCCTAATTGCATTTAGGAAGGAACGCATGCGCATTGGCTAGAGCAGTCACTTCCGGAGTTAGCTCTGCAGATGAAGCAAGCAAAGGCAGAAGGTTGAAAATCCACTCTTGCACAGAGCCTCTTACTCGCCAAGTGGATAGGCAGCAAGCACAACTGGATCTCCTCATCTACGATGCCTCCTTCTTCCATATGTCCGGAAGCCTTATCTTCGTCTCAGAACTCAAGCCCCTTCCCTTTACTCCATAGGGCATTCGACTATTCCCATTCACTCTATCTACTTTGGCTAATAATCTTAAATATCTGGTCATTGGCCCAAGGTCAGCTCTTGTCTATGAAAGTAAGTTCCTTCTCGGTTTCGCATGCCAATTGGCAACTGCTCTATTTCGTATCATCCCACCCAGAGGGAAAGATATGAGGTAATTTATTCATTAATAAAATTTCATTGCCTTAGTTACCAGGAAAGATCTGATGTGAACAAAAGAAGATCATGGTTGAATGCTCACAAGACATGTGACATTGGTTTAAGTTGAATCGACTGTGAACGAATGGGTTAAGCGAAAAAGGGCGTTGATCCAGGATTCGATTCGAGGCTTGACCAATCCGGAAGTTGCTGAAAGAGAAGCGGAAAGGGACATCTTGAACTCAGGGGGAAGGGACGCTAACAAGTACTAAAAAAAGACTTTCCACAAGCTCGATCTTCTATTCAAGGATTCTTCTGCCTCACAAGTACCGGGCGATCCCGACCGCACCGATGCGGCTTAACCATCGTTTATCCACAGATCTTACTTTGAAACAACTTGGAGGGGAAGGCATCCCTTAGAAGCTGCATGAGCACTTTTACCAAAGAATGTAGGGAATAGCTAAATAAAAGGAGCATTACTTCGAACCAACCAGAAAGAAATCCAATTTGGAGTACTAACCAAAGGAGCATAAGCGGAAACGTAGAAAGACCAAAAACCCAGCCTCTTGCTGAACGAGATTATCATTCTCTTTTCCAAGCCCGGTTATTGAACCTATGCTCTACTCAATCCCAAGTACCCGTATACGCTACCTTCCTTGATCGACCCAGAATGTACTATCTCTAGCCGTGAATTCACTACACGAACATTTAACATATGAAAGATAAACGAGATCCATTGCACAAGTATGCTATTTCAATCAGTCCATGCTATCCGCTACACAGGGTTATTCAATTCCGTTTGATTCAAGACAAGCAGGAACGCTTCAAATAGACTACAGTGGACATATTCTATTATTCAGAGAGCCGCATAGACCCTCGATTTAGTTTAGAAACAAGAAGATTACAGCCTAGTAGTAGGTGGAGGCACTAAGTAGCCAAAGGGTATGACGAAAGGCTACAGCTATGCATAGGAAGTCTCAGTTAATGGGATGCCGGGTTCCCTTTGAGTGTAGAAAAGCTGCTGCTCGATTTGAATTGAGGCTTCGCTTCCAATCGCCATAGTGAAACTTCTGATTAGCCCTACTCTACTAGATTAGCCATAGCTAATTCGATAAAGGAGGGGTGAAAGACTAAAATTTCGATATATGTAGAAAGGGCACGACCTTTTTAGAAACAAAGACTACGAGACTTTTATCCATCCACTGTTACAAGAATGGTATGTGCCTCCATTAGGAAGAGAGGGAGAATGTGACTCAGTTTCGGTTGAAGTTGGCTTGCTGGATCTTGGAGTTGAACGTGAATAATTGTGAGAAATTACCCCCTTGTGTATACTTCTGTTCCTAAGGGAAGGGGCTTACTCATATATATAATATAAAAAAGAAAGTTTGCACTTAATCTATTAAGGCCAATCTTCTGATCCTCAACTATTCTCAACCCTCGGAGTCTAAAAAAAAAGATGTGTATCTTGCTATTGGTATCAATCGGTCCTCTCTTTCCTTTTGGTGGCGCATGCTTAGATTACCCTTATTCTTCATCTTCTCTACCCTTCGGTTGCTTAGGGCGCCCTGAGGGATTCGCCTCTAGGAGAATAGTTATTGATCACATAGCTTGGGTACTAGAAGTTGCTGATCGTATCATTCGGGCAGAGCCTGGGTCCCTTTGTATTATGTATAGCGCAGCTCCCTCTTTCTTTTGCTAGTTTTGTTCCGATCGATGAAGGAAACTCGGTAGCGCGCGGATTCGTTTTCCTATTTCACTGGGATCGGTCCTAAGGCGCGTGCTTCAATTCAATATTGTCTTGATTGGCAGTCGCTCTTCTGTATTTTGAATCTTCAGAGATACCCTTAGAGTTCTGTCCTGAATTGGAGGGTTGTTGAGTCAAGTCAAGAAGAATAAAAAGAAAGTCCCACAAAGGAATCTTGGACAATGGGCACAAGTCTTTATTAAAGAATTAGTATCTCCATTATAATTAGCATTTCTATCAGCTCTGCTCTTTTGTCTCCTGAATATCATCTCGAGACCCAAACAACGAGATCCGGATTGGAACCAACGCATATTCAAAGCTTATGGCCCTTCAATACAACCCCCCTCTGTATAAAACCGTAAGTGAGCGGTGCGAGTCTACAAAGAAGACTTTCCATCTTCCTTCTTTGGCGCTGCTGGAGATGCCCCACAAGGCCTTCTTTCTCAAGATTTCATTTTTCGCCGCGGTGAACAAAAGGAAGCAACGCCGCTACAAGCAATAGAAAGCCACGTTTATTAATCCATTTCAGTAGGTGGCGGTGTACACTAGGTATCAACAAAGGACGCTTTCTCTCACCCAGCCCTTTGGAGGTGTTCACTCTTCGCCTTCGGCTTTCTATTGAATGATCCATCTGGTGTGCTATTTATACTCCGTCAGTGAGGGCTTCTCCCTTTTCAATCTACATGGCATACGTACACGAATGAATATTCAAACTCATCGACTCGGCTCAAAGCATATGATCAAAGCTCTAGTGGCGCACATAGCAATATCAGAATAGAATTCTCGTCGGCCTGACCGGCAGTAATAGCGAACTAACACTGTTCTAATAGAAAGGGGGAGTCCCTCTTTGCGGTAGATAACGCAACCGAACACAAAATGATTCGGTCTCGCAAAGCATCTGGGCGAGCCCCTCCCTACTAAGCATACGTTTATTACCAGATCCGATAACAGCGATTCTCCGTCTCTGACCAGGAGGTATCACATCTACAGACATTAGCCCCAAATGCTAGCTCGCATTATGAATTAATAGTAAGTCGCTACATCATGCTTTTGAGGAAGCTATTCGGGCTTACCCGCCTCCTATTTATCAATTCTTTCCGTTTGATGGGCGTGCTCTTGTTTCTAGGTTTGGATGTTCTTTAAGGGTCTACTAGATTACGTCAATACATGAATCTCATCTTTCCAATCTCTTTCTTCTTTACCCGCTCATTCCTCTGACTTTATGCCTTCTATTCGGCTCCTACCCTACCAAGTCCGACCGGGGGTTAACTTTTCGTTATCAACTGCTTTCTTACTTTAAAATGTTGTATCATGGGCTTGAGGTATCACCGCCTACGAGTATAGATTTCCCGTTCGGTACACATACCCGAAGGATAGAACCTCTCGCCTCTTCTGTGGAAGCATCCTTAGGGAGGTCAAGTCCATATAATAGGACTAGCCACAAGTACTGAGACAATATCTAAAATATTTGCAATTCTTCACTTTTTTTATTTTAACCCAGTTCCGGGAATCAGGCAAGTAAGATCTTTAACACAAGCTTGGCACCTAGGAATAGGCGTTTTATGGATGATTCAAGCCCTGCACACTCAAAGGCGAGAACGAAGTAGCGATTGCTCGTCCAAATGGGTTACCACCAAATCAAGAAAAATAAAAATTATATGTATTGAATTTATACCTCAATCAGCCCTTTAACACCTTCGAAAGAAAAAAGAAGGAAAGCACCCATCTCAAGTGCCTTGCTTCCTCTCCTTATCAGTCGAGCTATTTCATTCCTTCTTTTTTCCAAAGCAGGGTTAGCGTGAAAGGGTGAGTTGACTCGGGAAAGAGTTATGAGTTAGCTTCGGGATATGGCCTTTGCCTCGGATTATCCCATAAATTGGAACTGTTGATGCATGGGAGGGAATAAGAAGAAGAGGAACGTAGTAACTCGACTGTAAGGAGAGGAACGAAGAGAGAAGAAAGATCCTGATTTTATCAATGAATAACTTGCGTCAGATAAAAAGAAAGCAAAGAAACCTGCATTAACCCAGGATTTTTCAAAGCAATACCGGTAGCTAAGGGCTTTGAAGTTGTTGCTTAACACATCCTATTCGAACAATCAAGATAAAGGGGCTTTTAAGTAAGGATTCCCGGGGGTTTCTCAGAGAAATTCCGATAGACTATTAAGGAGAAAATAACTGTAAGGAAGATTGCCGGATTGATTTATAATTTAGTAAGGAAAGCCAGGGGATTTCTATCAAGGGCAGCTATGTCAGGGATGCTCGTCCGAAGAAAGTGAAGATATCCAGGGAGATTCATAGGGGCGTATCAGGAATTGGCCTCTTATTAGGACTCTACCACTCCTATGGAAAGGTATTCCAAGGAAGCATCAATCAATATGCGGGAACCCGAATTCAAAAGAAGAAAGCCTTCATGCATCCAGGGGAGCTACACCCATCTCACTAACAGGATAAACCGGATAGACAAGTCCTTATTTTAGAGATTCAGTCCCAGGTTTTCTGAGAGCAGCGGAGCAAGAAGAAGATACGGCTACTTCCCAAGCATCCTAGTAATCTAGTCTGCAAAAAAGCAGCTAAAAGCGACGTCCCAGTCTTGAGACCTGATCAATCCCATGAATTCTCAATCCTTATGCTTATCAGTCTTCGTTACTCGGATTACAGTCGAGCTATTTTGTGTGTGATTGTCTATTTTAAGATCATATTGGAAACCTGGGATATGCCCATAGGGAAACCTATATTATTAACATGTTTGGCAGGAACGTACCTATCGTCATATCTGAGGGGACCCTATCTCCGGTCTCAGCAAGCTATGGGATATAACAAGGAATGCACCTTCCTCTTTGGAGGCAGGGTCAGTCATTCTGCTTTGGTTCTGCTGTTAACCACAACTAACATGACTTAACCAAGTCAGATGGCCTCTATTCTTTTTCTTTTTTTAACTCCTTTCCTAATGTTTTGTTTGGGAAATCTCACTCACTACACACAATCTATATGATATGTGTGATGCCGACACCTAAGATAGAGAGAGTTACGACGACTATAATCAGAAGAAGAGGTTATGAAGTAACTCGACTGATAAGGAG
The DNA here is from genome assembly GCF_037176805.1 of Vigna unguiculata. Lineage (NCBI taxonomy): Eukaryota > Viridiplantae > Streptophyta > Magnoliopsida > Fabales > Fabaceae > Vigna > Vigna unguiculata. The sequence goes on from NW_028196866.1 coordinate 16,557, forward strand.
AGGAAAGACCTCGGGCATTGAATCTCTGGCCTTAGCCTGCCTACCAGTCTTGATCTCTTGCAAGAACAAAGGGAAGCACTAAGAAACTATTTCAGCATGCAATTGGCAGAAATTATTCACTCGGATGCTCTCACAGCGATGCTGAAAAGGTCATCTCTACTCTGGCTCAACACTTCCCTTACTTACGCGAAAGAATCATCCTCAGAAAACAAGCATCCCGGATGGTTGAGCTCAAGCGAAGCACCCTGAGAGCAAGAAGTTCGATCAATTCTGCCAAAGCCTCTCAGTCTACTGCTTCTGAAAAGACTTCTTACTACTCTAGTTAGGAAGTATAGTTTCAATATGGGCTTCTATCTTATTTGTTCTCCTCTGCTTACAAACTGGGTAAGAAGAAGTAGAAATCTGCAGTTAAGATGAATGCAAGAATCGGATCTGAGCTCCCCCGGCTCTACGACCCCGCAAGGCACTACTGTAGAGCTCTTTGGGCGAGACTTTCTCGATCACAGCTTCTCACTGACAGACTAGCAATTCAAGAACAGCTTCTTTCTCTTACGCAATTTAGACTCTCCACAACAATCTGTATTTCGAAACAAGGAAAAGGATTCTCGACATGCTATGCAAGGCGGCAGGTGCTACTTCCTGTTAGACGAAGCTTAATGTGTTTTCTATTGGACTTGGTTGAGTTGAAGAAGAAAAGAGAGTGAGTTTGATTCCTTTCTCACTGAGGAAACTTGGCAAAGGTTTCCAAGCCGTAGTCCAAGAGGCAAAGGTTGTTTGCCTTGCTTTCAAACTGACTTGCCTTATCCTATTGGGTGAAAGTACTATTACTGCTATACCCGTCTACCCGGTCTTACTGTGAGCCCTCCCACTCTTGGAAGAAGTCACACCTTAGACACGGTAGGTCAGATTAGAACTGAAAGGCCCTTAGACCATTACACAATGGAGCACTTGCTTACACCACTAGTTAGAGAACTGGGGAAGGGGGAAGAAAGGAGCAACTTAGATCTCCACCGTCCTCCTTATGTGATGCTTACTAATCCAGCGGATCCCTCACCAGATGCTTAGTCAGAGCCATTCTCCTTGTGCTTTGATAGACTACTATAATAGACTCTTTAGGAGAAACATTCTCCGCTTCGGCTTGCCTCTGGAAGCTCTATTGTTAGACAGACCTTAGCGGACTACTTATTTGAAGCTTGACTTGTTCTCAGGATCTAAACTGACTGGAAAGAAGAAGCATTAACGGATGAAAGTAAGGATGGAAAAAAAGAGGCTGTTAGCTCTTGCTTTGCCTCGGATGCGGCACCCTCTATTCCTAAACTAGAGAGCGTCAGGGATGCTTTGGAATAAGCTAAGCTCTTCCAGTGAGAGTGGCCTATCCACTGCGCCGATCCCTTTTTTATTCTTATCAGCGGGATAGGGAACTAGTCCTCTGCGATTGCACGACCTTTCCTCACCAGCAGAAAATAAAAACAATCCAACGCCTAGAGTTTCTTTTTAGGCAGCCTAATTCTTTCTCCCTAAACATATATAGAAAGAGGAGTAACGACGGGACAGGTCACGACTACGTGTTTGACTCCGGCCAGAGAGTTCTTTTGTCCAACTACTACTCCAACTCTATAGAAAAGACAGTCAGGCCTCTCCCTTGAGCCCCGGGAGGACAGGTTATATTCAGAATAAGAAAAAGATTCCAGCAAGAAAACGGATGGCAATCAACGGCTTTATAAAGCTCAAGGAGTTGCTTGTTGGCTGGGAAGCGAAGAAAGAACGTAAGCACGCCAGTGGGTGTCTTTCGCATGTTGCCATTCCAGAGGTGAAAGTACACTTTCTTTATTCTTTATTAAATTTCTGGCATAAGAGGGCTTTTATCTTTGCTCTTTTAGCGGAATAAGAGCAGTTTGGTAAGATTATAATATAGGTCAGAAAGAATCAAATGTCCCTAGTATCAGGAAAGAGGGTGCACATTCATAGGCCAATCTGTTTTCTTGCCCGTTCCCAGGAAAGGTATGAAAGACGCCTATTCTTCAGGCAAGGAGCGCTTCCTATATAGAATATGTCCGAACTTCTTTCCCCGTACCGGACCGCAGCAGCTAAAGGACGTGCCACTGGACGAGGATTTCTTTCATTTTTGTTAATATTCTATGAGCGCGTTCTCCTCTTTTGAAAGAAAGATGTAAAGTGTGGTCTTCTCGTCACTCTTCGGGATGCTAAAGAAATAGTCGGTATTGATTCGATTCTTCCATGGGATATGGGTTTACATGGCGGGGACTCCCAACTTATTGAATAGGTGACGATGGTCGAGGAATAGGCCTTGGCAACAGCAAGCCTTTCTCCTTTCTTTTCGTTTGTTTATTCCACATGACTACTCGAGGGTTCCAAAAAGGGTAGTGTGAGGCTAGCAAATGTCGTCTTACGATCATGATACTCGGAGCCTTAAGTGAGCTCCCGCTAGGCTAGGTTAGGTGTAGCAACCTGACGACACGAAAGGTTTCGAATCTTCAATGCTACTCCTAAACAGTAAAGAGGAAGGCTTGGACCAGCTCCTTAATTTGTAGGCGAGAAGCTCTTTGTTCGAGTTGACTGTGTGATTGTGGTTTTATTTATGGCAACCGGAAACCTTTTCCTGAATTGAGAATGAGTAGAAGCTTGACAGGGGTTTATGGGATGGATGCGGGAAAGAACTCCCCTTTTGCAAAGCAAGGTTTCACCCTCTGATTACACTTTTTTTTTTTTAGGGATGGGATCTTCTGCCTAGATTAGATCTCTCACGGGATTCATCTGGCATTTCTGGATGGACTGGCATTGAGCATGTCATTCCGGACTTCGCTATTCTCACAGTCAGATCGGACATTGAAATCTGAAGTAAACTATCAAGACAGGACTGTCTTATCTATTTTATTTGCTGACAGTTGTATTCTCTCTCCTATTAGCTGTCAGTTGCAATATTGACTTTTTTGTCTTATCTTCTTTCTGAACATCTTACCTTCCTTGTCTTAGCGGTGCAGATCTTCTTTATGCTTTAAGTGGATCTTCCATGTGCCAATCAAAGAGAACGAAGTGCACTACACTTAGCTCTCTAGGTTAACGTCCAATCCTGTCCACCTAGCATCCCACCTTCCCCAAGTTTTAGTATTGGGCACCAGGTCTTTCGATGAGCTTACTAGAGGGAGAGAGATCGATTAGCCGTGAAGGGGCCCCTTGCCCACTCCCCTTCCCCCCATTTCCGGGGGCCTCGTCCTCTTCAGGTAGGAGAGACTACACCTTTCAAAAGGAGAAACTTAGAAAACAAAGAGAATCAAAAAGGCCATCATTAATGCGAACAAGGCAATAGCCTCGGTTAGAGCAAAGCCCAGGATTGCATATCCGAATAACTGTTTTGCCAATGATGGATTTCTTGCCACGGAATGAATTAATGAACTGAATACGTTTCCAATACCTACAGCAGCTCCCGCTGAAGCAATTGTAGCAGCTCCGGCACCCATTGATTTTGCACCTTCTAACATCTCGAATTGAGAAAGTCTCGTCACGCTCTTTCATTCACGATTTTATGTTCTCGTCGCTTCTTCCCCTCGTTCCTTTTCTCTTGGACATCTCACTTTAGGAAGCAAAGGCAAGCAGACTAGGCGGCAGAGGTTGTCTTCGCGGAAGGGGAAGAGTAGGAGGCTTTGAGTCGGGCATCAAAACTCGGCGTAGATAGAAAGTCCGCTACCCATTCAAGCAGCTTGTAAGGCTACAGTACTGCTTCATATAAGATGTACCAAGGACAAGTCAGATAGTGCACATTACTAGTGGGATAACTTTAGACTTATGTCTCACTCTTCTGGATAGCACAGGAAAGAGAAAGAAGACTAAGCAGACGATTCGGTGGGGCCTCACTTCAGGGGGAACATAGGCAAGGAAAATCCTGTCTCACTAGATCTATTGCTGGGGGCTAAAGCACAGGTTTACCCGCTAGTGGGTTTTTCTCTTTCATCGGTTCTGGAACGGGTCTGACTGGAACATCGCTGTCACGAACAGCGTAAACTGAGTATGGGTAGTCTAACTACTCATGCTAGTAGTTTATCTACTAGATGCTCTATAACTCACTAGAAAATAAGATTCTAAACTGGATTGACTCGGCCGATGAACCAACCTCACCAGGGACGCAAAAGGTAGACCCAGTGGACTGACTACTATAGCTGGTACTCCAAAAAGGGAAGGTAACATGCCGGGACGGCGAAAACGAGAAGAAGGATCAAAACATCGAAAGCCTTTCTGAGCCAGAGAATTGGACGTGTGATCCATAATAGAAGAGCCTTTTAGCGTAGCGGCGAAACGTGCCTGCTCTACGATCAAAGAATTTTTTGAATTGATAAGTATTCATGAGTGCATATACGTGGGCCTCCGGTCCTCGGACCTCAGTGTCCCTTTTGTCTTCCTCGTAGGGCGGCTCCTCGCCGTAGCCTGCTATCTCCTCCAACTCGTCATAGAATGAGGCCATGTTCACACCGCTTCGCCCCTTTATTGATTGACTGGATTGGCTGGCTTAAGAATGGAAGGCTCTTCAAGGCAATGAAATTTTTGGTTCCAGTTGTGCGGTTGAAAATACATACGAAAAGGAAGAAAGAATAAGGCAAAGATCAGAGAATAGCTAACTCGTGTTGACGAAAGAATGCTTCGGTGGCTGTAGCTAATACAAGGAAAGCGAGTAGGAATTACGACACCAAGAGCTCGTTCACCTTCAGACCAAGAACTCAAAGAGCGAGAGCGAGCCACGTAATCCACATACTAATCAATCTTACTGATACTGAATGATAGCAAAACAAATAGATCAATAGAAAGACGAATAGATAGAAAAATGATTCAAACACTAGAGCATAATCCAAAAAAAGAAAAAAGAAATGCCTTGAGCATTGAAGCCGGAAGGAAAGCCATTAAGCAAGCCCCTAACTCCATACTCTATTTCCTGCCTTTGCCCTCTCAAGCAAGATAAATTGAACCAAATGCAATCAATCGTCAGACCGCCGGAAGTCACTCTTTCTCTTTTCCAGGCATACAATCAACACTTCTTTCATTCAAAGGTAGGTGTATAAGCCCTTATATTGATCGATTCGCCTAAACGAGTTTCACAAATTCGTTAAGGACACAACCCTAACTAATATGAAAGGCTATGGATATAGTCTACATCGGCTAGTCATAGGAAGAATAAAAAGACCAGCGTTAGGCCTCTTCAGCTAATAGATGTGTCAAAGACCGTTGCCAGGTTCAAGCTACTGAGGGTTCACTTGAACCTGGCAATTAGACCCAAGTGAGAAATGGAGAAAAGAAAGCAATAAGATAAAAGAGGGGAAAGACCTGAACACCCTCGGCGTTCTGCGCACAAAGGGGGAGCACACTTATAGCGACAGAAGTGAGAGAGCGGGATTGAGAGGACCCCGTGGGGCTCGAGGAAAGAGCTGAGACTCTGCAAAATAAAAAAAATGGAAATGAGATCAAAGGTAACGATATACCTCTCATGTCAAGGGTAATGAATGGCAGAAGAGTAGTCCAGAGAAACCCAGCGCTTCCATTCGGAAGGTTTGGCTTGAGAAGAACATACTGTAACTCCCACTTTTTCAGCCCCTGGCATCTCCAAGCTTTGGGACGAAGCTGGACTAAGACTCTTTTCGTTGGGTTGCCTTTCCGGTAAGAGAGTAAGCGTATGAAGAAGAGTTCATAGGCGGATCGAACTCCAAGCAAAGTTTAAAGCGGTAAGGCATTCAATTAATTAGGCTGTGGTCAATCTTCAGATATGGAATAGGTACCAAACCGGAGTCAGAGTCAGCTGCGGCATTTCATTCAGTCAGCTTGGCTTTTTATCTAGTTTGCCTTTTCCTTGGCGCCCTTCTTTAGTCAATCTCGCATTGGTCCATTCCGGTCTTCAGTCAGTCAAGTCAGTGTGCACCAAGCAAGTAAGCAAGCCAGTGAA
>NW_028196866.1:32500-51821 GCF_037176805.1 Vigna unguiculata
ATTGGAGATGTTGAAGTTGCGCATGAAGTAGTCTCTATCTCCCGGTCGGAGACAAGGGATGGATGTCGCTAGGCTAGGTCAACTCTATCATTGGTTTCATTATCCCTATAACGATCACTAGAAAAAGATATGTGCTACTACTATCCCGAAGCTAGGTGGTGCTATTATGGCGGGGGAAGGGTCTACTTCTGCTCCATCGGAATGCTTTTGGTGGCAGGTCTTTCTATTACCGATATGGACCTCAGGGTCTCGTACCTAGGTAAACGATCTATATAACTAAGGTAAGTATATCTATGAATCTGCTGCGTCTTTTATCTCTGGTGTTGGATCACCTACTCACTACTGCGCTGCGACAAGGACTGGAACTGCCTCCGCGTTTGGACCCTTTCTTCATTAACATCTCTTTGGTTTATTTACCTCCTCTTTCTTTGTTTTTAATCCTAATCCACAGGAGGTAAAATTCAGACTTTAGACTGCTGTTCAATTATTTCAGTGTCATTCTCGATCTAACAAGAATGGAATCACGCTCTGTAGGATTTGAACCTACGACATCGGGTTTTGGAGACCCGCGTTCTACCGAACTGAACTAAGAGCGCTTTCTTTTCATAAATAATTTTATGTGACCCCAATACATCTTGCATAATCGAATAGATATAATAGCCCTTGGCATAGAAGCTGTGAAAGAATAGGCTGCTGGAGGAAGAACCGCCCCAAAGCGGAACGGGCAAGTCAGCCAGAGCAACTTTGAGGGAAGCCAGCTCCTCATCTGACTTTGTTTGAAGGTCGGTGTCGAGGAATGGCATGGTCTCCGGGAGAAAGAAAGCCAAAGGAGCGAAAAGCACACCATCCTAGGTAAGCAGCATCTTTGAAGCGGCATCTCACTCAATATACGCAATTATAAGATAAGATCTGTCTTTTCCGGCCGATTCCATGCCACTCTACTTTGGACCCTCTTGCAGGAGCTCGGACTGAGTCTAGTTTAGGTCCATCCGAGGGTTTGGACGTCACTTCTTCACTTTTCTGCTTTTTGGATGGGTGCTCTCCCCCGAGTGAAGGCATAAGCCGTAGACAGTCACTAGTTTGATCGCTATGCCATTCTCGGCAACGATGTGGTGATAGCTGATCGACGAGTTGCTTCGGTCTACCTTGTTGAATCATCTACATTGATTGAGGACTCGATGTCAGAATGCATTCTTCGATACCCTGTTGTAGAAGTTTTCATCTAGTTCCTGTAGCTAGTCGTAGATGCATATTATAGCTGCTATCGGATCAGAGGTTCGGGGGATTTTTCACTTGATTATTTAAAAATAGATATTCATTTCATTCCTGTTGGATCTCTTGCTTTCAAGTTCTTTTAGTTTCTATGTAACTCAATCAGGACGTAGATGTAGATACGGATAGGGGTCAACCGGGTAACCAATCCCGGTGGCTGGATGACTCCTTCACCCTTAGATCGCAAGACTAAGGCAAACGAGGCGGAACCTCGGTGGCGTGATAGGCTGGTTCTCACCAGGGTCAGTCCTATCACAAAATTGGAGTTTCTAACCTCACTCTGCTTGGTAAGGCAGAGCCCTATGTTAGTCACATAGGCACCCCCCGGTTTCTTAGTGAAACTCATCAAGGTGAGGGTGGGCTAGCTTATAGCTATTCTATCACTCAGGGATCCAGAATGGAGCAACTGGGGGTGACGCGGAAGCCACCCGGGTGGGGCTGGTAAGATATGATATCAAGCGGTCTAGAATAGAATCGAAAGCTCAAAAGGGAAGTGAAGGATCAGTTCCTCCCATGCAATGTGGCATGGCTCGCTCGTGACTCATTGAGGAAGGGGCACGGTTCGAGATTATGTGAAGGACCCTAATGCTTAACATAAATAAGAGGACAAAGTCTTCCATTGAATGGCTGGTTTACAAACCTGGGCTCAGACGTAAGTCAGGAGAGGATTGAGCCTCTTGGTGGACTACAAGTTGAAGAGTTCATAATGTTGGGAAAAAACGGATCTGCCATTCCTACTCCCCAGTTATGTCATCCCTTACCTATGATTCCATCCTAGTTTTCGCCGCCCATGGTTCCGAGAGACCCAATTTATACAGAATGAGCACCTCACCCCTTTCTTTCCTTGTAGTTGGAGTTGGGCAAGATTTCACTTGTAAATGGATTGGCTTTAGATGCGGCTCATAACCACTGCTTGTGAACAGCTTGACTCCTGCTTTCCCGGCTACAGTACAGATTGTGCCAAAGACAGCTCGCTCCTGCTCAAAAATCACACAATAAGCCAAGGCAAGGCGGCCAGTTCTAATCTAGCTATTTCAAAACAAATTCTCATCTCAGGAAGACAGATCGAACTATTACAGATAGAACAGATAGATTGGTGTAGGCTCTAAGCCAAGCCGCCTATCTCGTGTGCTATAAAATACACAACGTACTTTCCCGAGCCTTTCTCAAGCTATTATGTCTAGTCCCAGGTACAAAGAGGTGTATATATAGCGTTCTCCTTCCTGCCTCGACCCTTTCGGCTAAGAGGAAATCCGGAGCGACAAAAGCGATTCCGGTCTCCCCACCATTCATTTGAAAGGTATAAGGCACGCCATTCGGTCCTTTCTAAAGTAGTAGTAGTGGTGGCTATCTCCGAAGTCTGGGATCTATTCCAACTTTACTTCATGTAAATAGTTGATAAGATTCGTGAACCCTGTTGAGTCCACGGGAAGATCTTCTTGTTCGGATTGCTAGCTTAGCTGCCCTTTTGGATACTACAATTTTCTTTTCATTTTACAGTTTACATCCAGGCCAAGTCCTTTTCTGCCTGTGGGAAACCAAGCAATGGATTCTCCCTGTGTCAATGTTATGGGTCCAATTCTAACTCTTTCATTGCTCTCTCCAGAAGCTTCACTTGCGACCTTATGCTTTCTATCCTAAATAGAGAAAGAGGGAAATAGGTCGTCAAATCAAAAGACGAGGCTGAGCGTTAGCGATGGGCTGGGTAACGAAGGGTGAGTGTCACGATGGTGCGAAGCAGAGAAGGAAAGTCAAGGGCTTTGTGGGCTAAGGGATCTCGATATGCCCCTTTAGATAAGAGTCAGTAGGCCTAGAAGGCTCCTATGCCAAAAGAAAATGCTCTACATGACTAAAGTCAAGGCGAACGGCATTAGTACAGCTGTTAAGAAGACTCTCCGATGTTGACTTTGTAAATTCATAGGCCTTTGTAACCGGTAGGTTACTTTTTACATAGAATTTCTAATGGAACTACCGTCTATTGTATAGGGCTACTATATTCATTTGTACTCGTCTACTAATGCCGGTCGGATTAGCTACATCGGATTGACTACTACCCTAGGATGATAGGACCAGTTGGAACGGCTTCTTCTCTTTCTACCTACACATCTCAGAGCTCATACACCTGCGCATCTCACTAGCGTCCTCTCTGTCCCGTAAGCATTTAGGGTCTTACTCTCTCTTCTCGGTCAGTATATTCCCCTAATCTCTCTATCATTGGCATTGGCATTGGAATAGCCAACAATAATAGGTAATGAACTCCTTGGGATCGAAAGAGAACTTTTGCTTTGGTCTCGAGGAATTGTTGAGCGAGGCTGACTTTAGAGGTGTAAGCACCGCGAGTCTCAATCCAGTCAAATTCCTGTTGGCTCATAACTGAGCGAAAGGCATAATAGATTCTTGCTCTTCTTAGCCTTGCAAATGAGGCGGTTGATAGACCCTTCCTGTCCTAGTGGTATGGTTAACATAAACTTCTGACTCTGAGGCTAGCTCTAGGACAAGCGGAGGTTCTTCTTTCTCCTCTGGGGTTAAGTCCAATACTAATGTGTATCTTTCTGCTTTATTCACTTCCTGAACAGTTTCTGTGCCCATTCTGGATTGAATACCTGTATATCTTGGTAAGATTAGGGTCAACGGTTTGTGCCTGTCTATTCCATCCATCCCTTCGTGGAGTTAGGGCGTGTGATGTGTCCTTTCCGATGCCCTCGGCCGCATTTCGGAATCAAAGAGTCATGGTGCTTTAGTTGTGGGTTAGCAGGGATAAGTTGGACTGCGCTAGTAGTTAGGGTGGTAAGATGAGCACCGCGATCGAAGGGCTCACTCTATGGAAGTCCTCTCCCACTTGAAAGCTAAATAAGGACACAAAGAATTGTATTCCATTCTTAGCAGAGGTTCCTTCCATCTAATCCCTCGAAGTACTTCGCTCACCTTCGAAGAGTGAAATGATCATTCAAAGCAGACTAACTAAAGGCATAGGGCAAAGGAGCTTAGAAGGGTGAGGGTGGCGGAGGGAATAAGGTATGAAATCACTTAGATAGAAGCATGTTGGATGACGGCCCCTATCGCTAATAAGAGACTGAATGGCAACAATTATGGATTCATAAATTTGGAGAAATAAGGTAATAGAAGGCTAGCTATATGCTTAACACAGCTAGTTCGAGAGCCATCGAAGTATCTAACTGCGCATTATAGCTAATCTGTCTGAGCCATCTCTTTTGAAGGTATGACACCTGCTAGGTTGACCGCGCCTCGAGGGAGACTATGGTAAGGTCGGATAGATCGAGTCTTTTGATACTCTTATTCTTAGGATTGGGCCCCTCAGTAATGAAAGCTATTGAAGAATGCCTCCCACCCGAAAGAGAAGAAGACATCGAGAAAACAGGGTGGCTCTCAAACTGAAACACATGTGGTAGGGTCTCTCTTTGTGAGCATACCAACCCGAGTTGGATCAATGAGGATGGTGTGATCTGACCTCTCAATCGTGGGTTTCCCCGTTCGAGGACTCCCTCGCCTTTGTCTTTCCTTTCGGCAGAGAAGAAGACGGAAAAACATAAGGGGATCTTTTTTTTTAAACTCCAAGGAGGATGGGCATGACAGAGTTTGGCAAGAATCATCCCTTCCTTTTTCAAAGACGACGAGCCGCCCACCTTCATTACCTAAGATGAAGAATTCTCACCCATGCTACGAGTCTGCGGTCAAGCGCAATCTGAGATCCCTCGTCGATAGACATGAACCAGGCGAGTCCGAATCCCTTTCTGTTTTGTTTTGTCAGCTGATCTTACGAGCTTTCATAGAAAGCCTATATCTTATAGCGCGTACAAGAAGAAGTGGTGGACAATCTTCTCTGCGCTCTTTGACCTACCATAGATCCTTAGTGGTGGACCGATCGACCTCAAGCCCTATCGTCAAAGACAGACTCTTTTAGTGCAATGAGATAGGTACTTTCAAAAAGTCAGTGGTAGGTTGTTCTCGTCAAGCAGTAAGGCGACAATCCAATCCTGAGCTTCGTCAATAGGCGTCCAATCCTGGGAAAAAAGTAGGGTAGAATCGCCGAGTCGTCTAGCCTAGTAAAAAGCAAGAGCCCCTGCCTCAACTCCACAATCACAATCATTTGTAAAGTAAAAAAGGGTGGTTTGCTCGTGCAATCTACGATAAATTCGTTCATTCACATGTTTTATTTTATCTGTTTGACTCAGAAGGAGGAGAAGACGAAGCCGAAGATACAGAAAGAATCGTCTCCAGCGCACCGATGGGAGACGGGGCCCCCGCAAGGAAAAGTGCTGCTCTCATAACCGACTGTTTTTAATCTTTTTATGGATGTGATATATCTGATGTTCAATTCTGTCATAGGGGCTGCTGCACACTGATATAAATCAAATTGAATTACGTCATCCGAGTGAAAATCAGACGATTCCACAGTTTGACCTGTCTATTAATGTCACGTCCCGCCTGTGCAGACTGACCTTTCTTTCATGACACTCTCGGCCATAAGCTGTATTATGTGTTTTCGCTAGGACCGACTTCTTTCGGGGCTACTCTCCTCCCGCTAGAAATGTAATAATACATCGAGAGTCTAATCCCGTGGCCCCCTCCGGCCAAATCAGTTCATTTCGCTCTCAGCGACCGCTCTTCGTTTAGGACGGACCGCTCTTCCTCTTCGGGTCCTCCTTGACTTATCTTTCTCCGGTCGTCCCCTCCGATCATGATCTACTTACTCCCTGTGATATAGCTTATGTTCAATAGGATCGAGACTACTCTAACAAACAATTGAAAATGAGAGGCAAGCAGGAATTGAACCCACTAATGGGCCAGCGCTTGGCGTTTACTCTAGCCCGTCTTTATAGGATAGATAGACCTATTTATTCAGTTGTCTTTCCCCTTACCTTATCAGTAGATCGGTGGAGGCCCGACCCTTGGTCCGACCTTGATGCCATAGTTTGGAGGGGGGCTGAGCAGTGGGTTGGAAAGAGTTGTAGAAAGAGAGGAATCGAGATAAAGTGCACTTTCCCTTGATGTCAGTCTATTCCAACAAAGCACACAATAAGTGAGATGAGCCTGCCAGCTCCGCCTTGGCCCTATGCCTTTTGGCCAGCTCGTCTGGACTTGGCTTTGACCGGTCTGCCCCCCTCTTGCAAGGATTCGACGCCTCCACTTGATGCTTTACGCCCACGCTTCGTTCAGGCAGCGCTACTCGGATATGTCTTGCCAATCGCCAAAGCAGTGCTACTTCCAGGATTTTTTTCGGCCAAGCTCGGGAACCTTCCCTTTAGTGAAAGGCTCTATCCCGGGACGAAGATAAAGAGGGGGGGAAGGCCAAGTACGAGATCACAGGGATCGGGCTGGAGCTTGACAAGAGCGATACAGGAAACCATACAATCGAAGGCTAGCAAGAAGAAGCAAAAAGATAGTCAAAGCTCAAGGGATTCATCACGAAGGCAAGTGCTCCAGCGGAAGCTATCAATTCAAAGGGAAGACCGGGTAGTGGTAGTTAACCGGGGGAGGGAGCAGCTCATCCGTCAGGATGGGATCCCTCTACTTCACGTTTTTGGCTTATCTTTTTATTGCTCAGACGCTTCCCATTGTCCGTCTGGTTGATGAAATAGGGGTTCCCGGTGAAGAAGAGGAGAAAGAAGACCTCAATCGTAAAGTAAGATCATATATCCTTTACACCCTGTCACGAACTATGATGGAACTGCCCGGCTAGCCATCTCATATGCTTCACACATGATGTTCGATTGCTTTCATAGAGCACATGACTATCTTCCAATCTAGTCTCGGTGGATGCTTTGCTACACACCCCTTTACTGGGACTGTCTTTGGCAAAGCCCGGTGATTGTATAATGGATACAGCTCATTGAGAAGAAGGCTTTCCCTCTTTCCTGTCCGGCCAAGTTTGAACTTCGATCGCTGGAAACTCATGCTTTCAGGCTTGCGTGCTTGTTCGAAACTCTTGATCTTCTCTCTAATCCCCATGCCATGATAGGAAAAATGGACCTCAATAGTAAGAAAACCCTGGAACAACGGAAAGGCTTCTCCCAAGGGAGATGGTCCCATAGCGTCTATCAGAGTCTGTTGATTGCCTTTTTATCTTTCTCCTCCTTCCCCTTCCATTCTATATCAGCTAGCTGGAAAAAGGGCTGTCCCGATGTGACTTGTCATCCTTGATGGCGGTCTTCTAACTCTTATGGCTACTCCATGCGGCTAGCGCCTTCCCATCCGAGTGACATAAGCCTTCCCCTGCAGTGAAGTTTCTTCCGCTTGAAAAAAAAAAGCATTTCTTATCCATCGCTCGTAGGGGTACTACTTCTCTCCTACTATCAAACCATATCGAAAAAGGAAGTCTTTCTAGCACTGATATGGCTCATGCTCCATAGCCTACTTAATTAACCATGCTCTCGTTCGTGCCCCATGTCTTCCATAAGTAAGTAAATGGCTCATAAGACAAGCAAGAATTCAAGCATCATTTCCAGGCACGTGTAAAATCAAATAATAAGGGACGGTCGGGATCGGTCTTTGTGCCTATGGGAATAAAGAACCTGGCCTTCGGGCAATTCATGTCTTTCTTTGATTTAGTACTACTTTAGTTTTTCAAAGGAAGATATTTTCTTTCCCTGCAGTGCTATAGTGCGCTTGGACTCTATCTCCGCTCCGCTGTCTGGCTTTCATGAAGAAAGATTGAAAGCGTCCTTATGTCAAAGATGTTCGTGTACTTTAGAAATAGGACTGCTCTTTCTAGGACTGTTAGCCCTGGTCTCTAGCCACCTAGAACTACCAGAGACTCGATCCACCTCAGGAACATTCAAAAGACTAAACTGGAACTCACTTATTGTCTCATGCCACCTCGGAAGATAAGACATATTCTCAGACAGAAAAGAAAGGACTTACCACTTGGCCACACTAAGAAGCCGGAGTCTGAGCTAGTAGCTAGCCCCAGGTATAGAACTGGAGTTCTCTATCAGGGAATTCCAGGAGTGAAATAGCAGGATTTTTTTTTTCATTGGATAGTGGTGCTACATGGAGTTAGGAAAAATAGGATCTCATGTGGAAGAAGGGCTAGACTGAAAGAAGATCTAAATAAGACAGGATTGTGACCTAATAAGCTAAAAATTCCGGACTCTACTCTAAGAAGTAAGCAAGCGCTACGCCCCTTGAAAGCGAAAGCGAGGAAAGGCTAATTGCGAAGAATCCTGTTATCGAATTAGCTCTTGCTGCGCCTTGTTCTCGAATAAGCTCTTTGAAACAGGAAAATAGCGTATCGTATAGGATATAGGAATGGAAAGGTATCGATTGCGGGCGGCTTTGAACCGGAGAGTTCTAAGGATCGTTGCGTAGGCCTCTTATCTTTGCGGGTGGATGCCCATGGAAAGCTGTTAAAGCAACTGACACCGGTTAATCAATAGTAGTGAGATCCACATCCCTGTCCCCTTCTTGAACAACCTATTCTGTGCGTGGAAGAAAAAGTTGTTTTGCTATAGCACCAAGTTTTATCCTGCAATGATCACCATTTACGCCGCACATAATCGTCTTATAACTGTTAGGAATCTTTCTTCCCATCGGGGAGATCGATCAATTTCAATTTCTCATGCCAGCCCATGAGGGATAAAATCATTCTTAGTTTTGCCGCTAGTGAAGAACAACATTTCTCGAAATAGAGGCGACCGAAGGGAGGGAAAAGGTCTTCATTGATTTCGCCCATAGGTGGGATCTAAATTCCTCCTTTTTGACATGCCACTTCCAGGGAAATGCTATTTGCTAGTTTTCCCAGAGGAAACGATCGGCCCATCGATACCGTATGGAAACAGGAACAAGAGAAGAACGAAGCCCTACATCGCTGTCTTCCGGGGTATTGAGAATGTGGTATTGCTTCGCGCGGTCTCAGTCTCAGTAGGTTGCTAGCTTCCTTGCTCCGATATGAGTTGATAAGTATCCGGGGAAGTCCCCTATAAGGCTAGTCCCGTTCCACTCTTCTCTCAATGTCAGTGCTTGGGGATCGGGTACAGCGAGATCACTTTTCAGCTTGTTAGTCTGCTATGCATGAAAGCAAGGAGGAGTTTTTCTTTAATTACTCGGCGGTATGTGATCAATTTGTATACAAGGTCTCACATGTAGAGATGCCCTACCCATAGAGGAAGGAGTTGGTAGCAGACAAGTCATTCAGCAATGAAACTTCCATGGCGTAAATAAATGGATCTTTCACGAATCTGTCTAGAGAGATCTATATTGCATAGATAAGGTGCCTATCTCTACACGTCCACAATGAGATCAATCAGAAAAGCAAAGAAGGAGCTTTCTTGGAAAGCCTTGGTATGGTCCACTCGATGAGTATCCCTGGAATTTACCTTCCAAATTGTAAAGAGAAGGTCTTACTCCCTACCGTTGAATGCGTGTGGTCAACTGTGTAATCGAGGAAGCCAACATTGACTGACTTTCATGGTTCAGATTCGAAAGAAGAAAGAGTTTGGGATGAAAGTCCGAGCTTTGCTATCAATATTTCGTAGTTATACCGTTGATACTCTTCTTTGAATAACTGACCGACGGCGGAATGGTAAGCTTCCTCGTTCGCTTTCGCGGGTCAAAGAAGATCAATATGTAACATAACGGAAATGAAAGCTAAAATAGCAACATGAGATAGGAGAGAGTTGACCCAGGCAACGCCAATCTCGATTCAACTACATACAGTTGGTGTAAGGGGAGAACAGCTGTTGAGGAGTCAAATCTTTCTAAGGAATCTCCTTTTCACACAGACACCATTATGAACAATTCGTTCACTTTGCTTTGGCTTGATGGAAGTCACAGTATTCCTCAAGCTTTGTTCCTATGGCTTTCGATTCTGGATTCGGAACAGGTTTGATAAGTCCTTTGCTAGATGCTATCTTGTATACCACGCCCAGTGGGGAAGATATATTGCTGCGTAATGACCGTACCCTAAAGACTATGTACATCTTAACTGAACAAGTACTAACACTAAGAGAGTCACCTGTGCTCAGACAAAGGGACTAGGAATATAGATAATGGTTTATTCTTTAGTCGTATCCAGAAGGCATTCTATCGCCATAGGACTACCTTGTTAGAGGTAGTGCCTATCTATCCCTTGTCATAGCAGGCCTCATCCGTGAAGGCTAAGACGTGGATGCACTCTAGGGCGCGAACCTTTTCTTTTTTTGAAACTAAAAACATAAGATGATAGGCCGAAGTTGGAAATGAAAGGTCCCGAGGTCCATAAAACAAAGGCATTATAAGCCCAATTATCCGCCTTAGATAAGAATGATGACCTAAACGCGTGTATAGTGCTGCACGACTGGTAAGATAAAGGAGAGCCTTCCAAGTGTGCATCAGACTAGTAAATAGATTAACTACCAGCTAAGCTAATAGGATGGTGGCATAGCAAGGAAGTCCCCCTCAGAGAGGTGGGCTGGGTATGAGCGAGTCGAGACCATGGATACGACCTTCTCAGTAGATCGCCAAGGTGAGACTCTTGAATCAAAGGTAGACAGCCTAAGAGGCTTCATTCCAAGGGGCAAACAGTAGTTTATTCAAGAAGATCTGGGCCCCACAGCCTAATAGAGTAGAGCGCAGAATACTTTCCCAAAAGATTGTTTTCTATTAGTCAGAGAATCTCAGAAGCTAAGCTTTGATTTGAAAAGGCACTGCTCTCACCGGCGTATGTGCCTAGATTAGGTAGGACTAGCTGCTTAACCGGCCACTTGACTCTTTCCTACCCCTATGGGAAGCATGAAGGAATTCTTCTATGACTCTAGGCGAAAGGCCATGGATCACTCTTACTATAGAGAAATCCTTTCATTGAACTCCTCGTACTAAAACCTGTCCTACACCATGGACTCTACACTACATACTTGATTGACTGGCTTAGTAGACCGACACCAATGTGCTAATTCTTTTATTGGTAATGGTATGTTTTGTACGTGGATACCACGAGGTTTAGTAATTGATATGGAACAACAGACTTAAAGTCTTGAACGTTCTACGAGGACCGATCTATCTTCTGCTCCGTAGGTACATGTTAGGGCGCTTCAAAGTTGTTTCATTTCAATTTCAAAAAGGGTGTTTATTAGCGGCATTGGCTTGCGCCAAATTTGCTCATTAAAAAATCTTCTTCAATGTCTGAAGTTGCAATTGTACTTTTTTTTTTCTCTGGCTACTGATTGATACATAAATACCTTTTACAAAGCAACTCGCACCGCACGTCGCGAGCAGTGGGTTGCCCTGTTTTGGCTTACTAAGTCACGTGTAAGGCTTGCATATTGGAGACTCTTATCAGTCAGTACAAAGCCAGCCAGGCAGAAGAAGAAGGATTCTCTTCGAGGTGTCCATCCGTGCCAATAAAAGAAAAAGAAAGAGTTCAACCCACTTGAAAGAGGAAAAGTACCGGAAAGTACGGATTCGGGTTCATCCCTCAATCAAGCACTACTTGAAGGATAGATTCAACCATACGCCTAGATCGGAAGGAGTACGCTCTAAGAGCAGCTTTCCCCGCTCTTACCTATGCATTCAAGCTCACCTAACTTGGTTCTAGTGTTGTGACTGGTACTCTACCAAATCAAGAAATTCTTGGATTGGTTGCTTCTTAGAGAGCAGCTCTTCCGACAGCTCGTATTCATCCCTTCCCCATGAGGACAATCAGCCCCTTGCTTTCATTTGAATATTGGCCCTCGCGCTTCACGGCTAGATTGGAGTAACTCATAGCTAGGGCTTTCTATTTCAGAAGGACGGCTTCTACTCCACTGAGCTCATCGCCCCTTTCTATCCCTTGAGTGAGGTTGAGGTCAGAATTCTCTTATTTAAAGAAAAAAAGGAATCTCTCTGACAAGGGCAACGGCTGGGAAAGAAAAATCCCTTATCTATCTTTCTTTTATTGTCTCAAAGAAATCCATTCCGGAAGCGGAAGGTCGGCTTGGCCTTGCGTAAATCAGATATCTTGTCCCAGGCTACTCTCTTCCCTTGTAGGGTACGCTCCCAAGAAGATCAGGTGAGCCCGAAGACCGAATCAATGTAACTTACACTTTTCTTTGAATTGAGGCTGTTATAGAGGCAAAGGCTTTTGCAATTCCAGAGGGCTCTCCCTGCAGGCTCAATGTATGCTATAGCTCCATAAAGTGTGAGTTTGGCCTCAGGCAGGATAGAGAGAAAGCTGTGAGTTCTCGTTGTCCTTCGACCCCTTCCTTTGGCCACGTCTACCATTTCATTAAGTCAGTTCGGTAGCTAGGTCAAGACCCAGCCGTCACATCAAGATCGTAAAATATAGATGCTCACCAACGGCTGAGAAAGTGAAGCCGTTTGGCAATTCGTAATACTCACCAAAGCGTTCCTTGAACAGGGTTTATAGTAAAGAAGATATTTCATATCTCAGAGCATCAAATGCTAAAGTCAGATCGGGGTCGGGTCGAGGCAAATTTAATAATGGTAAAGGGCGCCGCCACCACAGAGCATAAATGACTACAACTGCCAGAGGAAGTAAATCAGAAGAATCATTGAAAAAGAAGTCCATCTCATAACAAATCCAAATTCCCTCCATAAAGAGATTCCTGCACGGAGTAGTTACTTACAGAATCTCAACCTATTAAGGCTCGGTGCGGTACACGGAACATCTCAATAAAGACAGTAAAAGCAACTACTTTCAAGCATCTCGTAGTTGAGCGGTACTGCCCAGTTCCAACATGGACAAGGACTGCTGAACATGGATAGAACGAGAGTCGAACTCGCATGTCTCTCTCTCTTGCTATCCCCTTCCCCTGCTATGCTTCCTTCCTCCCTACCGATCAGTGAGCAGCACTACTGTTTTATCAGCGGTCTTCTCTCACTTAAAAGTCTCCCAGACCCGCCTTCTGTACTTGGAAACGAGCTAACAAACGTTAGCGAGCATATAAGAGGGCATGAAATAGCTCTACCGGGACTTCTCCTTATATATAGCTTTTAGATATATCTCAAGATAGCTTTGAACTACTTCCACGCAAGGAAAGATAGTACGTACTACCAATATCAGGGAAAGCAGACTGAGATACCGCTTGAAAAAGATAGATGACAGGTATGTGTTGAAGCATATCGAGAGAACGAGAACTGAAATGAACCATATCGAGCACTGGTCTCACTCTACAAGTTAAGTTCGATGAGCTCCTAGCGTACCTGTGCCTACTATCTACTTAGTGTGTGTGCTTAGGGAAAGCAAGTAAGCTGAGCAGTAGTGGGGTCAAGGGCGATCCCTTTCGCCTTTGAGCCTCTTCCTTCGAGGAGGAGATAGAATGGACCTGATAGACATGCCTAAGACCGGAGCCTGTCTTGTGAATCAAGTTCGAAGGGCCTATTCGTATTCATTTACGGTTCCCGTTTCATGACTAGATAATGGTTACCGAGCAAATAGCAGTTGAAAAGGCTGTAGCTGCATCAAAAGCGAAAAGAAAGGGTGGTCAATCCGATCCGATGATTCGCCCCTAGAAAGGGTGTGAGCGAGAGGCAATTCTTTCTCTTTTTTTTCTTATCTGGGAAGGCCAAGGGTAAGTCGGCATTTGCTTAAGATAGGGGTGTCCGCGGGTGGATCAGAATGAGTCCTGCGGTGCACCTTAAATATTGGTAAGTGGGACTCATTAGAGCGTATTGGTCTTTCAAGCACCTGGGGCTTCCTTCTTTGCCAATTCCAGTTCCGAGTCAGGTCGCACCAAGGCTTGTTGTTTTCCTAAATGCCTCAGGTTTTTTAATTCCGTATTCCTATGTCCGTGACCCAATATCCATCCAGCTTGTCAAGCTTTTTCGTTTCATCGAGTGGGCCTGCACATCACTAAAACGAGGATAAGCACCCCAACCTTAGCATCCTAAAAAGCAAAGTCAAATCCATTTTTGAAGAAAATAAATTCCTGATCTATTAAAGAAGTATCAAAAGAGTATCCTTTATTAGTATTAGTATTAGTACGACCACATCCATGATTCTGTCTTTGCGAAGATTGATTACTCACGGCACACACACTATATCTTCGATGATTTCCATTCCCCTTGGTTATATTCATCTCCGTTAGGAATTCCCAAAATGAAGACGCGCCGGCTTCTCGCCTACTCCTACTACTCTTTCGACTTCTACTTTCGGCTTAACCCCAGTGCTTCCGTTCATAACTGCACCATACGGATTTTCAATGCGATAAGATCTTGTGAAGTAAGGTTTGAAGTGAGTGATCCCACTTCTGATGTAAGTGATGCTATGTGCTCTTATCTGTATGTTCTAACTGCTGTCCGTGCCCCCCTTTGCTCTGGGTTTTGCTTCCGAAAAGGGTCTTAGACCCCCGCTTGGGAAAAGCATGGTTCAGGTAATGTATCTACGCGAGCCTGGTTTAGTTTCTGTCCATGACAGGCCGAAAAACTTTTTTCAATCCATATGTAGAAAAAGGGACTTAGGCAAGCAAAAAAGGAAAGCATG
The DNA here is from genome assembly GCF_037176805.1 of Vigna unguiculata. NCBI lineage: Eukaryota > Viridiplantae > Streptophyta > Magnoliopsida > Fabales > Fabaceae > Vigna > Vigna unguiculata. The sequence goes on from NW_028196866.1 coordinate 47,190, forward strand.
TGGGCCTTTGAGTTTTTACCTTAGATTTAGATAAGGTCACTTCTTTTTAGGAAGTCTCTGTAAGGCTCTAGCGTATAAATAGCTTTCTTCTTTTTTTTTTTTGGAATGCCTTCGTCCGAATCTTTCAGGAGTCTGTGTAAGCTTAGCAGTTAAGAAAACTCCTATTGTCATATTCTCATAGGATTTCCAGTGCAAGCCCAGGTAAATCCCTTCCCATCATAGAAGGATGATATGTGTACGGGATCAAAAGGCGGATATGCTGGTTAAATGGTATCTTTCTTCTCCTTTTCTAAGATTATAACCTTAGCAAAACGGGTAGAAAACACTTTTCCAGTATATCTCAGCCGGTGTCTTGTATGGACACTGTTGTTGAGTTGGTTGGCTCCATAAAGGAGTCCTTCAATCGTCTTGTAAACCGTTATGTACCCCAGATTCAAACTATTCCCCTTGAACAAGGGATGAAGTTTGAACCAACCTGGAAAACTGTGCCGACCCACTCTTTAACTCAGAGGGTATGGATCGAAGAATTCGCAAGCCCCGTGCTACCGGCTGGAGCCAATATGCTGACGTTATCTTTATATCAATATAAATCTCCCGCACCTATCGGTACAGCATCCTCAAACCTTAGAAAAGATCCAATTACTACTAATACTAATGGGCTTTACTCAAGCTAAGCTATAGGATTTCTTTCTCCCCCTTTCTCTTCGAAGAAGTCTACAACAAACAAGTGGGAGAGGCAGGATTCGAACCTACGTAGAAAAACTTCAACAGATTTACAGTCTGTCGCTTTTGACCACTCGGCCACTCTCCCCTTCCCGGGCCGAGGCCCCCCTCCATCAATGGGTTCTAAGAAGGAGGGATAAAAACCTGAAATAAAGCTTATTGATTTGATTGAAGGGAACTCAGACTCTTTTTTAGCTTAGCTAGCGTTCCGCTAGTCAGTTCATAACAATCTCTGTACAAAGGGCAAAGCTTCTACGACAGCTCCCCCCTAGTCGCTTCTGGCGAAGCTGCGAGTTCATGAGCAAGTGAATTGAACGAACCAAGTTCCTAAACTAAAAAAGGGAGTAAGAAATAGAAAAAAAAGAAACAAGAAACTTCCCACTTTGGATGTCCCACGATTCTGCTAGTTTAGAAACTAAGGGGAAGGACAGGGGTCGCTAGGTCAGAAAAGCTATAACTCCAAATTCTCCCCAAGTAGGATTTGAACCTACGACCAGTCAGTTAACAGCCGACCGCTCTACCACTGAGCTACTGAGGAACAACGGACTTAAGTTAAGGAAGCCGACTCTCGTTCTTTGGACACCAACCTATGACCGAACAAAAAAGGGTTCGTCACTCTTTTTCACATACACCGGGATAAAAGGTTACGATAGCAAGCCCCTCCTCGGCCGGAGAGCCTCCAGGACAAGGGGGCGGCGGTCAACCATCCACTCTCGAGATTCATCTTTATCAATCGATCTCCGCGTCCTGCCAGTTCGCTAAGTAGACTCACTCTCCCGAGGGGCAACAATGGAACTATTCCTGCCAAAAACAAGGGACCTACTTCTCATCCTAGGAGTTAGCAGGTATGATTGCCTCTCTGTCTGTCTCTCCGAGTTTATACTACTAATTAATAAGTAGCACTTCTGCTATTCAATCATAGAATCGATTCCGATCAAGCTGAAAGATGAAAGAAAAAAGCCCTATATATATATATTTATTCTTTATTAGTAAGCTAGCGCCCTGCAATCAAAAAACAGCGCTAACGAGCAAGAAAAGGCCCCTTACTATACTATAGTAGTTAGTCTTTTTCAAACAAAGGAAAAATATCTGGGCAAAGACATACGCTCAACTCAACCAGAAAGCGACTACGTTCCTCGGCAGACAAATAGGTAGAACAACATCATATAATTGAATTAATAAAAAAGCACTACTTAAACCTTTCATTGAAATTATTATTATGATTCCATTAGTTGATATGGAATCGCTCAAAGTCAGAGCAAAAGTAATAATAAAATAACATAAAAAATAGAAGGGCTCTTGAATCGGTTTCGGTTGGCTTGGTTTCTTCATACAGCTGGGAAAAAAGACAGATCCTTCACTCTTTCTTTTGGACTTGATCCTCCCCGATTGAAAGCTACTTGAGCTTGCCTATTGGTCAAGTGGCCTGAAGCTCATCTAAGGATGTCAGTCATAGTTGCTTTCGCCCTTGGCCTGAAACTTCAACCTGCCATAAAAAAGTGGCATGATTCTAATTGCCCGATCCTATGGTTTAGAGGTGGAACGCGGATCCTGCTCCCGTGTGGTACGATCCGGCTTATACTTGTACTGATAGCACGGGTACTTTGCTTCCTTGTTGGCTTGGGGCAAATCCCTTCCCTACACTGAACGGAAGGTCGGTACTAGGAATCTATCAAAAAGATCTGGTCCGGGGAGCTATCTCACGAACTGAACTTCTGAATATTAGCTTTGCAACTACGTGCTTCGAACCTTTCCTGGGATTGTTGTGCCTGCTTGTCCTCATCGAATTGGAGAACTTTTTGGTACGCCCCTTCCTCTCTTCTTTTCGAAAAGTCAGACTCTGCTCAGGGAGTAATCTTAGATCGGGTCGTGCCCCCCCTTCCATCACCCTCGGGGGAGGAATCATTCCATTCAGCAGTCCTACGTGGGTCAGTGAATGTCTTTTATGAAAGGATTAGACGGTGACAACTAGTGCTGTGAACAATCCCTATCATCAAATCTCTGAGCTCAGGAAGTCAGGTTAAGACGTCGACTTATACAGGGTCTTGCCCGAGGAGATGAAAAAGAATTCCTGTCTTTAGAAGTCAATCCCACTAAACTACACTTGTACGCTTGACATGAAAAGTAGAGGCAAGCGGAGTCAAAGGCCTCACCTCAACAGGATAGAGGCTGCTCCTGGAAGCGGAAGAAGAAGTCCAGTATTGAACGGCAGGACTTGAAGCAGACCGGACACTCTCGCCTCACATGCTAATCTTCCGGTCCGCTGATCTACTGCATCGGAGAGCGTATCGCCTTACTATGAATTCTCTGACCCAGACTTGGTATCCATGTTAGGAAGTCAAAAACGCTCCTTGCCGCTGCACTAATTTCGTTCATCAGTCAGAAAAAGTCGGGATTCGATCTCCACGAAAGGCTAAAGGAACATAAAAAAAGCGAATCATCTTTCTCCACCCAATTAAGAACAAACTCCAAAGCAGTCAAAAAAGAAGGGCTTTGCCCCCCTTCAAAAAATAGATCAACAAAGATATCTTGCAAACCCTGTAAGGTTTCAACTTGTGAGTCTAGATGCCCCGGCTGAGAAAGTGAAGCCGTCTGGCAATACGTAATACTCCCCCAAAGCGTTCCTTGAACAGGGTTTCAAGTCGAATATTCATTTATGAATGCAAAGCATAAAAGGCAAAAGTGAGATCGAGACCCGGATCGGGGAGATTCAATGCGGGTGGGCGCCCCCCTCTAAAAAGGGAATAGAGAACAACAACAGCTATGGGATAGATAAGAAACGAAAAAGAAAAAAAATCGATCTTTTTATCCATTTTACTTACATTCAAAAAAATCTTCCCTCCATACAGACTGAACCCCGTCAAGCCTGTAGGACTAGTGTTTTGACTATATAGAGATGTGGTTGGTTGTTGACCAAAAAAGACATGGGAAAAGGAAAGCACTCACTGAGTTACTTACGAATCAGAAAGATTGAGGCTGACTACGGCCTCAGATGATTAGGCGGGGACAGGATTCGAACCTGCAATCTTCAGGTCATGAGCCTGATGAGTTGACCAATTACTCTACCCCGCTTCTTCCCTCTTGAAACTGAAAACATATAGATTAGCAAATGAGACTGCCCACACTGAACACCAACCCAATCTCGAAGAGAATCAGTACACGAAACTACATATCCGCTGATCTATATGCCCTGACGTGAACGGCAGCTTTCAGTGAGTCTTAGTTTGATGATCGAACATTCTTTCATAACGCAATTATGTTTAATCATCGGTGCGAGAAAGACAAATAGGTCGGGCACTCTCCTCGCAGCGATCTTGTGCTGCCAATGGTTGGCGCTGATCTTAGTAGGACCAGGACGGCGTATTTGACACTTCAATCAAATACCCGCTCAGGATATGAGCGAAAATATACACCTGTTACAGTGTAACCTTCACCCACGCCCGTGGGTCTGAAGGACCTCCACAGACTGAGGTCACTAACCTCACATCTGAGTGTTTCCACTCATGACGCCTTTTCTCTAACGGCATTCTAAGCTCTCGATCCATACACGAGTTCTGGGTAGAATGGTGTCCAGGGGGTGGAAGAAAGATAGAAGACGAAGTAGGGAAGCCAGCCAACCCCTCTCCTTTTATAATGTCGAGCTACTTCATACCTTGTTCTATCAACAACACGCTACTTCGTTCCTCTCCCTATCAGTCGAGTATCTCCGCTCCTTACTCTAACAAGTATGCTTCTAAACTCCAAGCTCTAAAGAACCTGCAATGAAACATACCTCTCCCAGGTTCTATCAAAGAAGCTTCAATCCCTCTCCTTATAGAATAGAAATGCAACTACGTTCCTTTAGCGGTTAAGTAGGATTTATTCATATCATAATAGAAGGGATAGGTTTTAGTCCTGGTTCAAGGTGTG
>NW_028196867.1:2500-7500 GCF_037176805.1 Vigna unguiculata
GAAATGACCTGGCCCAATAGGGAAATCCCAAATTATTGGGCCTTTCAATACAATCAAATAGAAAGCCCCAAGGGCGCCATATTCTAGGAGCCCAAACGATGTGATTGAAAAAATCCTCCTCTATCTGTTGCGGGTCGAGGACTCCTCCCCCTTCTTCAAACTCCGATTCATATTTTTCATAGAGAAATCTCTGATCAACGATAGAATAAGATCCATTTTGAATCCTATTTAAGGGATTCCTTGGTTCGGACCGAAGAAGCAATGTCACTCGATCCTTATCAAATTGACTGCAATCTTTTTCTGTACGTGAGGATCCCACCAGAGCGCCTTCTACTTCTAATAGGCCATGAACTAGATCATAATTCTTCTCAACGAGTCCATAAGATGTGATCCCATTTTTTTCATCAGGTCCGGGTAGAGACCAAAGGTCTTGAGCGACCGATCCGGCAGAACAACTCAAAAGGTAAAGAAGTATCGTTAATTTCTTCATACTCGTTCCAAGTTCGAAGTACCATTTGTACAAATAAGAATCCCCCCCGTCACATGATTTCTTCTTCATATAGATAGATATAGGATCTATGGAGCAATTACTTAGAAGTACATTTTGTGAAACAGCCCTTCCTATCTGATAGAAAAGGATCCCATGATCCTGAACCGATCTTACCTGAGATCGGAAATCCCAAGTTTGTCTATGAAGAACAGAACTAATTATATTAGTGTCTATGATGGATTTTTTTTGTATAATACTAATCGATAGGGCCTCATTGTTAAGTGCTACAAGATCTCGTACATTTGAACCCATCGTCGTGGACCCGAATCCATTAGTATGGGACATTTTCTTTTCCAAGTGAAATCCCCTAGTATATGAAAGAGTGAAAAAGTGTTTTCGTTGTTGTGGAATAAGAAGCCTTCGTATCTTAATGCATGTATTGAATTTATTCGGAGCTATTAGAGCTGGATCTACTTTTTGGGGAATATGAGTCGAAGCAATAACAAGAATATTTCTAGTGGAACATCTTTCACAATCCCTGGAGAGATAGTTCACTAAAAGACCGAGGGATAAGTAATTCGACTCAGTCACATCCAGATCATGAATGTTAGGAATCCATATTATGCAAGGAGACATTGCTTTTGCTAATTCGAAGTGAAAGGTGATATAAAATCGGTCTATTTCTGGCATCATATCCATAGTTAGCGTATTCATCATAGTTAGAAGCTCCAGCTCCATATCAAGGTCACGGTCGATATCGTCACTATCGTCACTATCATCAATATCGTCACTATCATCAATATCGTCACTATCATCAATATAGTCACTATTATCAATAAGAAAACCCTTAGGCTTGTTATCCAGGAACTTGTTCAGAAATACTGTAATGAAAGGAACATAGGAGTTTGTCGCTAGGTATTTGACCAAATAGGATCGTCCAGTTCCTATAGAACCTATCACTAAAATACCCCTACTAGGGGGAGGTAGGGCTAAGCGGAGCGAAAAGGGTTTTCCATGAGATGGGAAATGCAAACTATTAGCCCCCCACAAGGTGTGTGAATAAGTAATTGTCTGATAATTAGCAAGGAATATACGTCTTTCTACTAAACAGGATGTATTGAATTCATAAATCATTAGATACTTTTTTTGAATGTCAACTAAGTATCGTAAGTAAATTGCTCCCGGTTGTTCACTTATTTGATAACCAGAGTTATTCTTTGATAAAAGATCACTATGAGTAAGACTCAATAGAATTTGATCAATCCTTTTTTCTGTTGTTAAGGTAGAAAACTGAACCAAGAATTCTTTTTCTTTATCATCAATCGAATCAGTGTTCGAGACCCAGGATTCTATTTGATCATCAATCCAATCACCATTCACGTTTTTTATTTTTCTTATCAAGGAATAGATTGCTTTACTTGGATGACTTAGATGTCTCGTATTTCTCGAAAAAGCGATTCGATTGATGGGATTTGGTATAATACTTATGAGATCGATGAGATTCCAATATTTATTCTTAGAACGTATGGATTTGACCCCATAAGCGGGACCACCACCCCATAGCATGTTGCTACCAAAAGCAAAACTCCGTATTTCTTCTAGAGAATCTCCTAATTGTTCCAGAGCAACTAGAAAGATATTCTTTAACCAGAAAGAATTCAGTTCAGATGTAGGATACCTATCCAGAAGTTTTCGCAACTCAATCATGTATGATGGAATCATCAAAGATTTTACCTTTTCGAACTCTGTCTGTAACTCACTATAGACTCGAGAAACAAAGAGAAGATGTGTACGAACGAGATATCCAGCAACAAGGAGAAGGAAAAGGATTGAATAGAAGAACTCCTGAACATTTAGCGATCTCAGATGTGTCGATATCAATAGTAACTCATTATTTCGATGAGTCATTTCTTCGGACAGAAGAAGATTATGGAAACAATTACCCGGAATCTCACTTATCAGATTCCATTGTGGAAGACACAATGGAATCTGACGAATTCGCCATAATATATCTGACCCATGCATAATATCATGAAAAATGGATACAAATTTTTGGCTGCTACTTAGTATCGGCAATAGGTCTGAAAAAGTATCTAAAAATATGAAATTTAGATATTTGTACCCCGTCGAGGTAAGGAACCATGGTATATATGTTTGGAATAGATTCCATTTTGAGAGAGTTGAAAAAACACTATCTTGTTGAAAGGTTCTATACATCTGACCTTTCTCAAGGCATTTTTGTAGACAAGAACTCCGTTTTTTCCTTTTTTCGGATGGTAAATATTTCTCAGAACATGGAGTGTGAATCCAACCCATGTTTGAATTGAAATTGAGATACTGATACAAGTTCTTCCCTTCTGAATCAGGTATATTCATATCTGAAAGAGGTTGACAATAAGTTTTTTCAAAATGGACTATTTGTCCCTCTGTTAGAGGTGTTCCAGAAATGTCTGCGATCGAGTAAATAGCTCCACGAACGAATGGATCGTATCGAATTGGAAAATGGAAAGATTTGTAGAAGTTATACCCTTCGTCGCCACTTTGCGGAAAATCGTTAGGTATCAATATGTTAGATACCTGTAACTCGATTGGTGAAATAGTATCTCTCTTCAAAAAAGCATGTTTTTTTTGACCATCGCAAAAAGAAAAGATTTTGTTGCGAATGAACAAGATTTTGAGGAATTGTCCATACGTAAAATCATAATTATTGATACGGGCCTTTTCCACATAAAAAGGGAATCTTTTGTTACAATAGAAGCAGAAGTGATATTGATTATTCAAGAATCGAAGTCGATTTGCTTTATAAAAATAGTATATCAATGAACTTCTATGAAATGGTTTCACGGGATTCAGCCAATTGTCTGGATCGTGGGATATCATTGAGAAATAGGAATCTGTGTTATCAAAAGATTTCCTGCGATTCTTTCTAGTATGGAATGAGTCAATCATCCACTTTGGTATCTTATTGAACAAAAATGGTGATATTGTTCCTCCATTGATCAAGAATTTCGATTTTTGGGAAGTATCTTGGTCATCCAATAATAAGGGTTTCCTTTTTTTCAAATGAAAGATTTGAAGACCTATTGATTCTAATAACTGATTACAGAGTGGATCATTCGGACCTTTCAATTCATAGATGTGGATCTCGGACCTATGAATGGGGATACCCCCAAAACTCACAAATAAAAAAGAAGGAAGTGAGTTAGACAAAAAGAGAAGAAACTTGGGCAAAAAAAGAAGTAACTTGGACAAAAATAAACAAAGTGACTTAGACAAATCTTTTTTGTCGATAACCTCAGACCAATCAATCGAATATTGATTAATATGTAATCGATCGAACACTACTTGAAAACGGCTATTCTGCTCAGAAATGAAATAGTCCAAATGTTCCTGGAAATTCTTGCTCCCATTGGACCATTTGTATCTATATACATTAGGATCCCAATTCATAGATCTCTCCGTTCGAGAAATCAAAATAAGAGGATCGAACCACTTCTTCTGACTCTTTTTCAAATTTGATAAATGTTGGTTGATCGTGTATTTCATTCTAGTTCGATGATTCAGAGTATCATTTCCTATTTGATACCTTTGAATTCCATATTCGAAGTTGCAATTGAATCGATTCAATACATTTCTTATGTAACCATGGGTGCTATATTGGATTTGAATCAGATTTCGGATCAATCTATATTGATTGACTGCCTCCATTATGTTGTTGCTAGCAAATACAACTATTTTAGGTTTTGGATCTTCCACATTATTTCCGCAAGAGGTCTGGACCCATTTTTTTATGATCCTTCGATAAAAAGATTCATTCTCTTCATAAAAAAGAGGAGGTAGAACCAATAAAGAGTGCTTTTTCGATTCATCCCTGGAGTTCAATAACTCATTCAAGAAATGTTTTTGATCCAATCCGGAGGAATCCATAGAAAAATCAAATTCCTTATGATACACCAGATCCGGCTCGGTTATTGATAGAGTGAATAGATCTGCCATTTCTTGAAATATATCTTCTGATTCAAAATCGTGGTGTAACGTGTATCTCCCCCTGTTCCGGTCATGGAATAGATGAAATAAACCCCAAAATGGATTTTTGTTCAAGAATGAAATCTTATTGGAACTGTCCAGTTCACCCTTTGGAACCATATCACATCCTCGATAGGATGAAATAGGATGAATTGAGACGGTATTTTGTAAGTACATAATTATCTTGAATAAATTCACTATTTCTTTCTTTTCCGATCGCCTGGAAAAAGCAAGATGTTTCTTTTGTTCTTTTTTCAACAATTTCTGATCTCTAGTAGACCTATCAGTAGGATTCGAACCCAGATGAAGTTCTGACCATCTGTCAGAGAAAAAAGAACGAGTGGCTCTTGCAGGATTCCCAAAAAATTCTTCGATTTCTTCCGGAAGCAGATGATTATTCATCTGCTTCTCACGTTCCATGAATAGTCGGCACATTGAGGAATATCCAGAAAGGATTTTAAGGAATCGCTCTGATTCTATCTCT